>NC_051176.1:49208765-49270298 GCF_013339695.2 Rhipicephalus sanguineus
TGACCTCTTGGTATTTTTCTTAGAAGCTACCATGCGTGGTCTGAACTGGGAGAACAAGTTGAGAACCACGCCGCCTGCAGTGGTCCAAAACCTGACAGACAGAAAACTGAGAGACAGAAAGACAGTGGATTAGAGATCAGAGGGGCGGCAGATATCCTAGTTATCGTTAAGAGGAAAATGAACCTGGACAGGTTTCAGGGGCGGAAAGGGTTCGTAGACGACAAAAATAAGAAATTTGCAGGCATAACATGGAATCGGCTTCACAGGGAGGCCTGCGTCCGAATCATTGGGAGAGGTCCTCGTCGTCGTGCAGTGGACGATGTAGACAGTAGAGGGCAGTGGCCACTTCAGTTTAGTATGGGACAACTGGAAATTCTTGAGGCACCTTTCCACCTTCTTCTATCGATCGCATCACTTATGCAACTCTCCCCATTTCAGTGCCATGTCTTTTTTTCACTTGTTTAGTGTGCGAGGAATAGGAAAAAAAAAAACTATTAGGACTAAAGAAGAGGATCAAGAAGTGCTTTTGCCCCGTTGTCCTTTTCTTCCATTTTAGCACTGTGGGAAGCTTAGCAAGCTGGCAATGTATTTTTCAATCTTCAGCAGCTGTTTCGCCCCTGTCCCCACTGATTTAGAAGTACATTCTCATGCTAATGTCATCATGGTGCAGCACAAGTTGTAAAATCTTGCTAAGGCGCTTGATCTTTTAGATGTGGCTTAGTTATCAGATATTACCAAAAGCGTAGCAACCGCAGTGCAAAGGTTGCGGTGACTGGTTTCAGAGCTTGAAGAGTGCTTATAGGCCTTTCTCAATGTGAAGGGTATCTCTTTTGCCCAAAGGCATCTCACTAACCTTGTCTCTTCAAAGGTCCTGTAGATTTCAGTGAGGCGGGTAGCCTGATACTGTGCTCGTGGTGTTCTGAGTGGGGCCAACCTGGCTCTTCGTAAATGCTACCACCTTTTCCTGTTTCCTGTGTGGATGTTGTGGCCTATGATGGCATGGGCAGCTCAAGCTACTCGAATGCTCGTCGTCAACTAGCTGCCCTGCTTGACCGCGGGCTTGCTTTTACCGACGGACTCGACTCCCGCCAGAGGAGCAAGGACCGCAATCTCGCAGCTCCGCACCGGCCTCAACCGTCACTCTGGCTGCAGTAATACACACTATTTTCTTTATGTGTTACCTGCCTGGTTCCCGAAGTAGTATGTGGGGAGGAAAGTTACAAATGAAACAGAAAAGAAATTAGCAACAGTAGTGGTTAACAATAAGAGTTTGCTAACTTCTCAATAATGCAATAAGCGTCTTTTTCAGTATAGGTACCTATTTCCCACCGAAGATGGACAGGTGCAGCTTCCGTGAGTGTCCAATAAGACAACACGATGTC
Source organism: Rhipicephalus sanguineus (assembly GCF_013339695.2). Taxonomy (NCBI): domain Eukaryota; kingdom Metazoa; phylum Arthropoda; class Arachnida; order Ixodida; family Ixodidae; genus Rhipicephalus; species Rhipicephalus sanguineus. The sequence goes on from NC_051176.1 coordinate 49,210,148, forward strand.
CCGGTCACCATTCCTCATTTTTTGCAAAGGTTTTTGTCTGAAAAAGAAATATACAACTTTTGTCTGCAAAAAACTTCCCGCCAGCTCGCGATAGCGTGAACTTCGTACACAGCTGGCGCAGAAAAAAACAAAAAAACGGGCACTTCTCAGCTACAATAATTATTCCCATTAATAAAGAGTGAAATTCAATCTTGTGACTTTTTCTTTTTCTCTCGAAGGAATTCTCAGTGAAAAAATGGGGAGTCTGATTTGTACAGAAGTGGAAGAACATGTATTTTTTTGGGGGGGGGGGGGGGGTGTTACATTAATCGGAAGCCTGTTAGCAGCAAACCAATCAGCAAGTTTGGCCCCTAGTTCAGTATTTATTTGGTCTTCTATCTCTGAAAGATTTTTACCAGTTATAATTAGGGCGGTGTTGTCAGCATACATAAGCATCTCTTCAGTTGTTAGCCCTAGTGGCACTCACTTCTGTATAGTAGGTAAAGAACCTAATAAGACCTTGCGGCACACCTGTTTGTATGGACTAGAGAGGTCAAGTAATATTATTATTACCATCTGTTGTTGATCGTGAAGTGGTAACTTTTAAACAACTTAATTTTAAACCCACTTGGAATTCGGTTCATGGTTTTTAAAACTCCCCAAAAGGGCTCCCTTGTATACCGCAAGTGCCCATTGACCATCATTTATTCTGCAGGACTTGGAGTTTTCTGTCAGAAAATGCCCTTAACAGTAACACTGAACGCCCAGGTGTCCACAAATGTACAATCGTAAGGCACATTTTCTGCCCTTGGTCCGTTTGAGAACCGACACTAGCTGGGGTACGGAAACCTCGGTCTTTGAGACAAAAGTTGTCAAAAGGTTCTTATACCTTGATGCAAAAGCAATTCGAGAGCCGCGGCTACAGGTCTTCCCTGAACAGGTTCGGACCTTTTGGGATGAACAAATGCTGCACGAGCGCTACATATGAGCGTCCTTTTCAACTGTACATATCACTGAATTTCAACTGCCACAGGACATTCAAATTCGGTCATTTCTTCTCTTTTGTAAAAGCTTCAATTCGCGTTTCTTGTCGGAACACAAGTAATTGAAATCTTGGGAACGAAGCTTGATTGCATCTCAAATAGTGTTTTTCAAACGTTTCCATTTTAGTGATATCCGGTGAATAATCACATAGGCGATGCCTTTTGCCGTTTGTATCAGTGAAACCAGAAGTCTTCAACCGGACTGTAAGATGGGATCTTCAATGCGGGAGTGCAAACCGCATCTTTTGTTTGTGGGTACAGTACAGTATGTACAGTTCAAAGGTAGTGTCTGAAAGAGCAAATCGTAGACGTGGAACTGGAGTCCAGTCGCCTTGAGGGGTTACTTCAACGCCTACTTGTGCTTGAGGAGTCGGCAATACAAATCGCAATTGTGCTTCGGAGAGTCCCGAACGTGAATAACACACCTAAGACCATTTGTCCACAGTGCAGCACATTCAGAATCAGGCCATTCGCGTTATTACCAAAAGTTCTTTTTATTCTAATGCTTCTCCACTTTTTAGTAGGTAATTCCTTCGTCTTTGTTTTTGCAGGCTAATTATATTGTTCCTGTTTCCTATTCTTGTCTGAAAAAAAAAAAACTCAAACCATTCGGGACTTCCGTTTAATAAATGTGTCTGGTTCATTTGTAGTTTTTTGGGGGGGGGTATACCAAGACCCAAGAGGTTGATTTATTTGGTATATCGGATTAAATTATGAGTGTTGCAATGATGAACTGTTGTAGTTAAAGATACCAAGTGTTGTTTTTGAGGACGCGTTATATTAATTACAACTGAAGCTTTAAAATTAATTTAAAGCCGTATGATCAAATGGGAAGATAGCCGTGAATGTGGAATTTCAAATGCCTTATATTTTTCTTCCCTAAAACAAATCATAATAAAACTTCTTTATTCTAATGCCATGTAAGTTCCTGTGTCTGGCTTCCGGTGTCTGGTTCAACTATTCATTTGCTTTGAATGTGGAATTTCAAAATATTTTCTTCCTAAAACAAATCATAATAAAACTTGATTGAACTATTCATTGCTATCGATTATGAAGCTGACTTTAATTGGAGCACCACGCGGTGTAAATTGCATTTCAATGTGGATCAAAATGACGATTTTCTCTTTCTCGTAAGATTTCGAAACATCAGTGGTCTTAAAATATTTTAGCACAAAGTATACCCTCTGTAGAATAAGTATTCATTACTCAGATATTCATACATAGCGCAGTATTATGAGGGAAAAAGTACAAACAGAACATTTTGTCGAATTTCTTGAGGCGTAAATGGCAGAAAAATTGCAGTTTTATTGAGCTTCGAACACCTCGCACAAACGCTTTTGCCACGGTGTTAGAAGTATTATAGGTGGAAGACGACGCCTCCGGAAGCGGCGAACTTCTGTCCGCGGTTTGTGGCGTCTTGTTCACAGGGCCCTAGATGGCGCTACAGTACTGGTGGCTCAAGAGCGGTATCAGGCGTGGTCGCTTCGGAGCCGCGACCGCCCCTCGAAATGAATAAAAAACTGTGCGTTCTCGCTATAACGAGCGCAAAAATAAATAAATAAATAATAGCTTCGAATAAATCGAAATTTGGACGATACAGCCGCTACCTGTTGAATATGTTGAATTTGCCACCGCGAAGGTTGGCGGTGGCAAATTCAACATATGCTTTCCTCATTCGGACAATTAAAGATGTGACAGTGATGTCACGCTGAAATATGACAAAAATTAGTTCTATTTGTAGAAGTATATAGTTTAGATAGTTAGAAAAAATACCGCATTAGCCGTAGTATTACAACAGAAAATGCACACCGTCTTTGCTGTCGCGAACATTCGAAGTAATTTGCGGTCGTTGATCGCGGATAAAAAAATGTGTCACGAATACGACTTTTTAGCTGGCCGTGCATAAAATACTGAATTTTAGCGAATGCCAGCAGCTAAGTTTGAGGCACCGACGAAGGATATGAAAAAGCATCCTGGTTTGGCACTGCGAGAAGGGGAGACATTATGAATGGTGGATATGTTTCCGATTATTCCCTGTTGCCAACTGAGGAATATATTTCACTGTTTATGTCTCGCATAGTCACCCGAAGACAGCGTTACTACTTCGTCTTTCAAGGAACACGTCGATCGCGGTGTGCGGAGTCTTTACGGGCGTAGCCAGTCAACCGCAATGGTACACCGGTTACGGTACTCGGCTGCTGACCGAAGTTCCCTAGTTCGATCCCAGCCGCGGCGGTCGCATTTTGATGGAGGCGGCATGCTAGAGACCCGTGTACTCTACGATGTAAGTGCATGTTAAATAACACCACATTGCCGAAATTTGTGGAGCTCTGCTACGGCGTGCCTCATAATCATAACGTGGTCTCAGCACGTAAAACCCCAGATATTCTCATTGTTAACAAGCGTAGCTTTCGCACGGAGAGAGAAAGACTGCACACGAACGTAGGTGTTAAAAAAAAGGCCAACTCACGGCGTGGATGAACTCAAGACGATGAACTCAATACTTCGTCGGCACGGCGTCATAAACCAGAGCCGCCTTTCGTGATGTGCTCACAAGAACGTGCCCTTTGTACACTGCTTCCCACGTCTTCGTTATGTACCTCGGCTCGAAGTGCTTCTCGCACATGTATTCAGTCGACTGCAGCACGCGGTCCTTGCGCGGAATCGCATGGCGCCAAACATTCAGGCGTTCCGCATCTCGGGGTGAGGAAAAATCGACTTTTCAGTGCAGGTCTTGTACACAGAGTTGCACCGCGGCACAAAACACTTTTTGCCCATTTCACGGCTTTCTCACTCGAATAGCATGACCTGCCATCGCACAAAAAGAATTAAACGAGGAAGCAATGTGGCGACAACTGCTTCGTCACCGTGGCTTTGTCCGAAGAGAGGCCGGCGCGCGCCGCTGTGAGCCTCTTGACTTCTCCTGCCATCTCGCGGCGTGACGGCGCGGAGGAACCGAAGTTCGACGCAGCGAGCGCATGGCGCCGGTGCTGCGTCGTTCCACCTGTACTTCTAACACCATGGCCTGGACAATCAGGGCGATAATGGCACTACTACTGAAGTATTATACATCCAGCCAGTAATGACAGAGGAAGTAAGGAACGCATTGTAGGGAATGCAAATAGTGAAAAAAGCTGGTGAGAATGATGTAACAGCTGATCTCTTGAAAACGGTGGACAAATTGTTTTAGGAAAACTGGCCACCCTGTACAGGAAATGTCTCAATTGAAAGCCAAAAATGCTGCATAGGCACCTCCTCTCTGGTTGCTTTGCAAGAAACAGAACCCACAATGAGTGGGATATTTCGGAATTTTTCCCCTTTCATTTGTTTCTTGCGCTGCCTGTTGTCGTGCTTGGTTATTATTCGTCGCCGCCTAAAGCACAAGTGCACGTCTCATCCATCTTCTCTTGACATCGCTTGTTCATTGTGCACAGTCCACTAATCAGATACCCGTACAATCCCCCGATGTATTCAGTGCAGACCCCTGCATTCGATACATCGTTCTCACAATAATTATTAGCTTGTAATATCATTATTGTGCTTTTCACATCCTCGACCGCTGTTCGTGCCAGTATTGAATAACTCGTTATCATCATCTTCAAATAGACACGCGCTGGCTTGACTGTGTGTGTTCGAGCAGCTTCAGTCAGCGCCTGCGCGCATTCTGCATTAGATTGTACAGAGTGACGAGATGTGGAGCGCTGCTCATAGCAACCAAACGCTTTTCAGCTATCCATTTTGAGAGAGAAAAGGTGTGTTCCTCTTGCTACCTTCGTCTAGTGCGATAAATGAGGTGACAGCATTCCTTTAGAGCGTGTGCAGGCATTCATATATATATAGTGCACGCCTAAGTGAATATAGGTTCCGCACACGCTTCCGACGCACAATAGTGCGGAGCTAGACCAGGATTTCGAATCGCATACTTAGAAATGGTCGCATTAAACAGCTGTCGCATTGGCCAGGAGTGGAATTACAAAGGAGAACAGCACAGAAATAATTTATAACAAGACCGGCACTACATCCAATACGTCAGTTTCGCTAGTACGATATTTAACAAAGAACTAAAAACAGCAGACATAGTTTACAACACTCGCACGACAAGTAATATAAGTTTCAATGATGTAACATTCAACACGACAAATGGTGTTCAAGGGCTTCATAAAATTGTCTGCTTCGCAAACGAACAATGGGGGAGGGGGGGTCTTAGGAGCTTTCATGAGTTTAGTTGGTGAATCTAATCTTTTGTATTATATATATTGTACGGATCTCAGAAAACGGATGTATACTCCAATTTCGGTCTAATAATAGCATTACACACTGGACGTTTAACATGCGCAGTTGCCTTTGCAAGCTTCCCCTTTTTAAAAAAAGCGCAGTTTCCGAAAAGCTTAAGTGCAAATGGGCGAAATATGTGCCCGCCACGTCATATCACCAGAAAGAGTGATCCCTAAACATAGGCGTGCGCAGGGTTCCCCACCAGGCGGGGGGGGGGGGCAGAGGTTCATCAGAGCGCCCCCCCACCCTACTAAATCAATGTATAGGGCAGATTTTGCGCCCCCTCCTCTTGGGTTATTAGCGCCCCCCTCTGCGCACGCCTATGTCCCTAAATACTTATACTCTGTTACTGATTGTATGGGGAGCCATGATATTGTAGGTAACCACCAAGAATTAGTTTTCCGTGTTATATTATGAGCACTCTTTTAATCAGCGTTTAATTCCATGTCCCATGCTACGCACCAGCATGAATGTTGCGTAAGTTTGCTGTAATAGATATGGCTTCAGAGCAGGTTATCTTTTTAAACACAACACAATCATCCGCAAGAAGTTTAAAAGACACTGAATCAGGGATGCTTGTACTAAATCATTTACATATATAAGGGAATAACAGTGGCCCAACACAGTTCCTTGTCGCACACGAGAACTAACATTGAGCATTCGATGCACTCGTTTTATTTCAACGAACTGCCCCTCACGCGAGAAATATCTTCGACCCCTGTCCCAGGGTAGGATACCTTCTCCCCGTTCACTAATCTGGACTACCGGCCATCAGGGCCTGGCAGACAGAGGCAGCGCACGCTGCCGCCCGCGCACTCATTCCACGCGGCCCCCTGCCTCGCCCACCGATGACCCATCTGATTCAGAAGAAAGCCCTCCTCTCCTTACTTTTAAATATGTAACATCTGTAGCGAAGCGTTCCTACTCAGTAATGGGTCGTTCCTCTCGAGCGTCTTCCAGTGGGTCGTTCTCTTCTCTGAGAGCACGCCCCTCGTGCAGAGAGTCGGCCCCGCTTTGACTGTCGCTGCCGTACGCCGTCGCTGAGTGCCCGTTAATAAACGTCTTGACAATTTGGTGGAGAGTGCGTGCCCTTTAAACACTACGGTCCGCATTCGATGCCCTTGGAGCGTCGATCCCGTACCGTGCCTGCTACCATGACTCAAGACGCCGCCCAGCAAACGCCTCCTCTTGCACCGACGCCATGTCCGGGTGTCCCCCGCATCCGCGACCCTCCTATCTTCACCGGCGCGGGTGGCACCGACGTCGAGGACTGGCTCGCGATCTACGAGCGTGTAGCGTCCCCAATAAATGGGACGAGCCAGGCAAACTGAGCAACCTCGTTTTCTACCTCGCGGGTGTGGAAGTCTATGGTACAACAAACCACGCATCCGATTTCGCTACGTGGTCCGCTTTCAAGACCTCCTCATCGACGTGTTCGGCCGCCCTGCCGTTCGCAAGCTGCAAGCCGAACAGCGTTTACGTGAACGAGCCCTACAGTTTCGCGAGTCTTTCACGAGCTATATTGAAGACGTGCTCGACTTGTGCAAGGAAGCCAACACAACCATGTCTGAAGCCGACAAGATCCGGAACGTCATGAACGTCATGACGACCAATGCCTTCACCATGCTACTCGCCAACAAACCCTCGCACTGTGGCAGAGGTCATCACGCTGTGCCAAAGCTACGAGGAGCTGCGCCGGCAGCGGCTGATGACGCGTCGACCTCCATCACGCGACGCCGATCTCGCTGGCTTGTCGGCCGTGTCGGACCACTCCGTCTTACTCGCCGAAATCAAGTCATTCGTGCGGGAGGAAATTGCCCGCCAGTTCTCCTTACTGCCTTCTCTCACCAGCAGGATTTGTACAGTCGTCGACCACACTGCTGCCTCCCCTACGCCGGGCTATTGAGCAGCAAATCGCGGAGGTTATGCCGAATACACCAGCCCCCTCCGGCGTCTGCGCCGCTCAGTTTACGCCGCAAGTTGCAGCCAGGACACCCCCAGCGCTCCCTGTGGTGCCCCCGCTAACATACGCTGGAGCCGTCAGACGCTGGAGCCGTCACCAGGCCTCAGGCCTTCGAAGCGAGTGTGCCGGCAGCATACGCCGACATCATCCATACGCCCTGACTCCAGCCCACCATGCAGTCGTTATATCAGCAGCCGCCCCGTCCCTCGCGTCCTGCCACGTGATGGGACCTAGCCCGGCAAACCGATGGCGCACTTCCGACAACCGCCGATCTGCTTTGCGTGCGGTTGCGCCGGTCACGTCGCCCGCTATTGCAACCGCGTGCAGCCGCTCGAATCGGTTGAGCCGTCACCAACCAGTCAAGCCGCCCGTATTATGACCCGCTGCCGCCTATGTCACCGACGTCACGCCCAGGTCCATATACCCGTCGTTCGCCGTCCCCACGACGCGCTGCACTGTCACCGATGCGGCCTCGTGCGGTCGCACGAGACCAGGAAAACTAGTCGTCGCAGTCCAAGAGGCAAGGGCTGCAACGCTATCGAACAGCCAAAGCCCTCAGCAAAGCCCATCAACGTAGTAGACGTGTTTGTAGATGGTGTGCGCACATCGGCCCTTGTAGACACTGGAGCTGCCGTTTCCGTTATGGACGCTAAATTAGCCGACTACTACGAAAAGTGACGACGCCACTTTCCGGGCTCTCCCTCCGTACAGCCAGCGCTCTCAGTATTCACCCGACAGCGGTGTGCACAGCCCGTGTCATGATTCAGAACGCCTGTACGCCATCGAATTCATCATAATTTCCTCATGCTCTCACGACGTCATCCTGGATGGGATTTCCTCGCCGTAACGCCGCCGTAATTCGTTGCGCACCAGCCGAAATAGAACTCTCACCATTCTCAGATTTGACGCCGGCGGACAGTCCACCGGCTGCGACCAAGGTACTCGTCAAAGACGACACCACACTTCCTGCAAACTCGTCAACGGCTGTGTCAGTCTGCTGTACCGGTCCTCGCTGACGCCGTTGCACTCCTCTCTCCATCTGACCGCGTCTTCACTAGAAAGGATTGTTGGTGCCATTTGCGACCGTGCAAGTCATTCAGGGCGACACCGATATTTTTGTTGTGCATCTTCGAGGGCTGAAGCCCTCGAAGATGCACAAGTTATGACGGCACCGGGTGACACGCACTGCGCCAGCTCCCATTCGCTCAGTGCTGTTTCCACATCTGATTTGTCACCCGCTGATTTATTTCGGTGCCTCGGATTGCTGAACACCTTACGCCGGTCGAGCGTTCCCAGCTTCTATGCCTGTTCGAAGAATTTCGTTCTTCGTTCGATGTAGCGCAAACTTCTCTCGGCCGCCACGTCTGCTGTCACGCATCGCATCGACACTGGCGCCCAACCACCACTGCGGCAACGTCCATATCGCGTGTCGCCAACAGAGCGTCGTGTAATTTACCGAGCAAGTCGAAGACATGCTTCGCCGCGATGTTATTCGACCCTCAAACAGCCCGTGGGGCGTCTCCTGTCGTTCTCGTTGCGAAGAAGGACGGCTCTGTGCGGTTCTGTGTGGACTACCGACGACTCAATAAGATCACCCGTAAGGACATTATCCCCTACCTCGAATAGACGATGCCATTGACAGCCTGCAAGGAGCAGAGTTCTTTTCATCGCTCGATTTGCGCTCAGGGTACTGCCAAGTCCCCATAGCTGATGACGCTCGACTGAAGACAGTGTTTGTCACACCCGACGGCTTGTACGAATTCAACGTCATGCCGTTTGGGCTGTGCAATGCGCCGCGACCTTTGAGCGCATGATGGATACCGTTCTGCGCAACTTGAAATGGCACACGTGCCTATGCTACCTCGACGACGTCGTCGTTTTCGCCCCGGACTTCTCAACACACCTTCACGCCTGCGGCAGGTTTTGACGCGCTTGAGCGACGCCGGGCTACAACTGAATCTCAAGAAGTCCCGATTTGCAGCACGGCAGCTGACGATACTAGGATACGTGGACGTGGTCTCCAAGGACGGCATCCTTCCAGATCCAGCCAAGCTTCGGGCCGTGACAGAGTTCCCCAAACCTACGTCCGTCAAAGAACTGCGCAGTTTCGTAAGACTCTGCTCCTACTTTCGGCGCTTCATCCGAAACTTCGCAATTATTATCACCGCTGACGAATCTCCTTGGAAGTAACGGGCCCCTCAATTCGTGGTCGTCAGAGTGCGACGACGCTTTCGCAAAGCTCCGTCGTTTGTTGACGTCTCCTCCCATTTTACGCCACTACGACCCTACGGCCCCTACAGAGGTACACACGGACGCCAGCGGTGTTGGCCTCGGTGCTGTCCTTGCGCAGCGCAAACCTCGGTTCCCGGAATATGTCGTCGCATATGCAAGTCGCACGCTTACTAAAGCAGAGACCAACTACACCGTCACGGAGAAAGAATGCCTGGCAATCATTTGGGCCCTTACAAAGTTCCGACCTTATTTGTATTGTCGCCCATTTGATGTCGTCACCAGACCATCATGCACTGTGCTGGTTGTAGTCATTGAAGGATCCCTCAGGCCGTCTTGCCCGTTGGGCACTTCGCCTGCAAGACTACGACATCCGCGTGCTGTACCGCAACGGACGTCAGCATGCTGACGCCGACGCCCTGTCGCGCTCTCCCTTGCCTGACGACAATGCCACAACTCAGCATCTCACTTTGTCGTTTCTTCCATCGATATTCACACCATCGCTACCCGAGCAGCGCAAGGATCAATGGATTGCCTCACTAATAGACTTCCTGACTTATCCATCGCCCACACCATCGACTCGCTTGTTGCGTCGTCAAGCCCACCATTTCGCCGTTCGCGACGACCTGCTCCACCGACGCAATTACAACGGTGACGGCCGCCAGTGGCTACTAGTAATACCCCGCAGTCTGCGTTATAACATATTCGAGTCGTTCCACTCTGATCCGCAGTGTGCACAGTCTGGGGTATCGAAAACCTACCACCGCATTCGCCAACGTTACTTTTTCGCCACCGCATTTCGCCAACGTTACCGCTATGTGGGAGAAGTTCGTTCGCTCCTGCATCGATTATCAGCGCCGCAAAACTTCAACGCACCTGTCGCCAGTAGGCCTGCAACCTCTACCTTGCCCTGACCGACCGTTTGGGCGCGTTGGCATCGATTTATATGGGCCACCTCCCCTGACGTCCGCTGGTAACCGCTGGGCCATCGTCGCTGTAGACCATCTCACGCGATACGCTGAAACTGCTGCCCTCCCTGCGGCTACAGCGAGCGATGTGGCCTCCTTCCTGCTCCACCGATTCATGCTGCGTCACTGTCCACCCCAGGAGCTGCTCAGTGATCGAGGCCGTATCTTCTTGTCGGAAGTGGTCGAAGCCATTCTCAAAGAGTCCACCGTTGTTCCACCGCAAAACTACTGCTTACCACCCGCAGACGAATGGCCTCACCGAACGCTTCAACCGCACGCTAGGCGACATGCTCTCGATGTACGTCGCCGCCGACCACACGAATTGGGATGTGATTCTGCCCTTCGTCACGTACGCCTACAATACCGCTCCTCAGAGCACTACTGGTTCTCACCGTTTTTCTTATTGTATGGCAGGCACCCGTCGCACACCAATGACACAATCCTTCCCTACAAGCCGGATCGATCTGAATGTGCGCCTATTTCTGCCACAGCCAGACTTGCTGAGGAGTGTCCGCGAGCTCTCCAAAACCTTTACTACGCGTAGCCAAGAGCGGCAGAAAAGCATTCGCGGTGACACCACCAGTTCTGCGTCCACGTTCCTTCCTGGAGCGCTCGTAGGCTCTCGGTTCCTACCACTGCACCTGGCCTCTCTTCCAAACTACTGCCCAAATACGAAGGCCCCTACCGTGTCGTCGAACGCACATCCCCGGTGAACTACCTGATCGAACCCATCGACCCATCTTCGGACATGCGCCGTCCGAACTGTCAACGTGGCGCGCCTGAAGCCCTACCATGACCCGCTCATAGTGACAAGTTGCTAGGTCGCCAGGCGGCTCCCTTTTCGTAGCCGGGGTAATTGTAGCGAAGCGTTCCTCCTCAGTAATGGGTCGTCCTCTCGAGCGCCTTCCAGTGGGTCGTTCTCTTCTATGAGAGCACGCCCCTCGTGCAGAGAGTCGGCCCCGCTTGGAATGTCGCTGCCGTGCGCCGTCGCTGAGTGCCCGTTAATAAACGTCTTGACACAACCCATTATTGGGGACTCCCACCACCGCTTTCCTGCGCCCTGCAAGAGTTCAAGAAGGCGGACGAGAGAATTCTTCGGCTATTCACTAATACGCTACTGTGCCCGGCAGTGCTCAAACATGATTTCTGCCAGTATTGTGAGATGGCTGACACCTACCACATGCGACGGGCATGCCAGCTCAATCCATATTTAACCCCCCCCCCAACCCCAACCTAACCCGAGAGGACTGAAAGGCGGCCCTGCCCGGCTGCTCCTCTCTCTCTCTTAGCAATGCCTTGCTCTGCTCTGCTATGCTTTCCCACTCTCTTCGCTTTGCCCTCACCCGCTTCGCCAATTTCGCGGACGCTCGGCACGGCTGGAACTCGAACTTCAACAGCTTGGTTGAACCACTATGGTAGACTAAACACTTTTAAGGTGTAGATGCTCTCCGAGAACGGTGCCACTTCGCTGATTGTGTCGAAGAATTGTCTTTCGACAACAGCGTCCCGCACCAATTTTCCTTGCAGGTAATTCTAAGACACTGTGTGGGTGGGACAGCCAGTGTTGCTTGGTGCCAGAATTTGTGACACACGAAGAATGAATTTTCAAATGTATATGGCGAAATCCTGTATGTCATAAAATAACATCAACTTTTATTCCATCATAAAATGGTCCGGTTTGGTAACTGATCAAGCGTTGTGAATATTTTTTTTATTGGAGCTGATGAAAGGGGTTATTCAAACTTGAAGTATGATACGCAGACCTTTCAGGATGCAGTGGCATATATATTGTAAATAACCGTATGCTATTATATAAAGATTAGTTATGTATTTCCAGGAACCGCTCGCTTTACAATAGCAACAATCCTGGCGCACCTTCTAGATTAGCTGGCATCGTCAATTATGCCCAGTCACCGTCGCTTCACTATGCTTAGCAACTACAAGAGCGGCATCGTATGAGTACGAGGTCATGTCTAACTTCTTAAGATAAGGTAAACTAAAGAAGGGGAACAGTTCGAGGCGCCCGCTTTGTTAGGAACAACCTTATCAAGCCATAGAAAACATAAGTGGCCATCATTCGCGGATTTTTAATTGAAATGTTGAAAGCCTGATGAGGAACACTCACATGCTTGCTTATGCGGCTTGGACGCAGTAGTGTAGCATCAGATTGAAAAGGCCCAGATAGATTTCCTATTCTATTAGTCCTGACAGTGAAATGCAAATGCAAACATGCAAACAAGTCAGAAATAATAAGCCGTGCTGAAAAGACATGTCCATAAATCGGAAAATCTATTGGGTGGACGTATGCATGACTTTAAAGAAAACTAGCAAAACAGATTTCGTGGGATCCACCATTTACGTTTCCCTGTGCTGCCCCCTGCCGTTTTGGTAGGCTCTTGTTAGGGGCCGGGAGAAGTGGTATCGCCAGAACGAAAGCCTCCCAGATCAAGAGGCGTTTCGCGACTTTACCGCTAGGGTAAGGGCGCGTACGCTGTGGCATCGTGAAAAAGGCGGAATGGTGTGCCAGTTGTCTTTGTCTAGACGGTCGTCAGTTGTTGGTAGCCAAGTACCCGCTAGTAAGGAAAAGCTCCAGAATGTTTAAGACTGTTTGCCCAGAGGTACATATTACTATAAAAGAATTAAATGTTGGGCTAGTTGGCTGAGACATATTAGACATAAGTGGCTGAGATATAATAGCACAAGGAATGAAACGACAAACACAACGAAAGCGCTTCTCTTCGTCTTCTTTCTTGTGTCCGTCGTTTTATTCCTTGCGCTAGTATGACTCAGCCATCCACATAATACTGTTACAATTTTTTTTAAATTCGCAATGTGCTTGTGAACGAAAATATCTTCTGGTGAATATTGGAACTACACTTTTTAATCAAGTCACAAAACACAGGCTCTTTGCTGGTAAAAACATATCAACGGCATTGTAGCCCTAAGCAGGCATTCTACCACTACACGTTTTGCTCTGTTGTTTGGCTGCACTCTGGGGGGTATATATTTCAGTGTTGACCAAGCAGTGCCTTGGTGTTCACAAGCTTGACAACTGCTCTTTTCTGTAAAAACGCAGACTTGCTGTACGTGTGGCACGAGGTGACCGGCCTGCTGGCAGACTACCATCCTGAACACCCTGTGCCAGCAGGCCAGGTAGGTTTTTATTTACAACACTCTATTGCAAACGTCTTCACACTTTACACGTTTTCCCAACCTCTACTTTCCAAGCTTTCTGAAGTGACCAAGGGCGTAGCCAAGGGGGGAGTTGGGGGGGGGGCGTTCAAACCCCCCCCCCGAAATATATACACGCACACATACAAACGCATGCACGAGTATATGTACATAAAGTATGGTTGAACCACCCCCCCTCCCCCGAAAAAATTTCTGGCTACGCCCCTGGTAGTGACTAAGGGTTTATATTCCACTTGTCATTCTTAGTGACGCACGTGGCCGAAGCTGTCAGAGTTCTGCCGCACATCGTTCGCCGTATTGGCTGCGAACAGCTCTGGCTAACACTCCGAGGGTTACACTGACATACCTACCCGATAAAGTGAATGGGAAAGCGACCGCCGCTGTAGTTCAATTGGTACAGCATGGGACGCGTCATCCGAAGGCTGTAGGTTCGATCCCTAGTTGCGTCAAGTTGATTTCTCGCTCGCTTTAATTCATTTCATTTTACTTCATAATTACTATACGACAGTTAAAACATACAATTATAGTCCCCTATACCCTCCTTAGCTTCATTCTGTTGGTTCCATTAGAAACGAGCCATCGATCAATCCCCCTCTTTAGAATCGATTTAGTGCGATACTGCTGTCTGTGTTCATATTATCCCACCTTGGAAGCTAAGCACGTAAGTAACCGCGCTGCTAAGCTCGAGGACGTGGGTTCGGTTCCCAGGCTTATTTGGGCACGTCTGGATGATGGTGAAATGCAAGGATACCCGCGTAATTGCATTTACAATTACTCGGGTGTTGGGCGAGTTCCGCAAACAAGTCCCCAAATGGTCGACACCGTACATGTACGGTGCCGCGTCTGCATGTTTCGAAATTGCGCCAGTTTTCAAACTTTTTTGTGCCCAGCAAGTGCTGCCACCCTGCCCGATGCCCGAAGTGCCATTAACCTTTTGTTTATTTTTTAAGGCTGTCGCTCACACATCTGCACGTGCGTGGCCGCGCGGTGGTAAATGTGGTTTCGTGTCGCAGGCTCTTTGCGTTTGTTGCGCTCACTAAGACTGATGTCTATCCAGTCTTTAATTTCTAAGGGTAACTGCGTGATACTAGTGAATGATTCTGCACTAAAACGGAAAGTACAGAATACAGGATCTGGCTGCAGAACTCGTAGACGGTTGTCACCCAGGAAGCTGGCCTGAACATTCACGGAATGAATAATAACCTTACCAGTATCACTACACAGCGTGCAAGAGAAGTGGGAGGTACGGTCGTCAGACAAGACGCTGGTGAGCTCTCTCAGAAGACGATATACGTCATTATGAGAAAGCAAAGCATGAAAGCATCTAGCCTGAGAGAATGGAACTGGTAGAGCTTTCAAAGCTAATCAACAGGCGTAAAGTGTCGTAGAGATTTCAAAGCTAATGAACACGCGTAAAGTGTCCGACATAAAAAGGCAATAATACGGATAGAATGTATCGTGTTTTGAATTAATCATGGTCTAGCCAATGTCACCAATAATTTCTGGGGTTTGACATCCCAAAACCACGGTATGATTATGAGGGACGCCGTAGTGGAGGGCTCCGGAAATTTCGACCCCCTGGGCTTCTTTAACATGCACCTAAAGCAAAGTACACGGGCCTAAAACATTTTCGCCTCCACCAAAAATGCAGCCGCCTCCGCCGGGATTCGATCCCGCGACCTCCGGGACAGCAGTCGAGCGCCGCAACCACTAGACCACTGCGGCGGGATAGCCAATGTCACCAGCATAGGTCGGCAGAAAAACTGGAGCTCACCCAGACTCACTCAAGAAATATTTTGCTCTTAAGTCTCTTTTGGACTCGTACTACCAAAATTTTCCGCAGCCGGACTCACCTGGACCGAGACTCACTAAAAATTTTCTCAGCGAGACTCACTCGGACTCAAACTCACCAAAATATTACTCACGTGGACTGACTCACTCATACTCACGGCTCGACCTGTGTCTGAGTCCGGGTGAGTCCGTGGGCCTCTAATTAGCTTCTTTGACCATGGTGTCGATGCTTTTCAACACCAATATCTCACACAATTGATCTACGAGGTGCCTTTTGATCTCGTACTTTCAAATACATGTTATGATTGTTTGCAATCCACTAAGGACATTTTTATTGAAAGACACGACTGACACGAGATATATTTATCAAACACTTCCCGTGAAGAGTGTGCGGAGGGAGGGAGAGATCAAGGCGCTGCCTCATTGCCTGGCAGGCAGCGCACGCTGCCGCCGCCGCGCGCTTCATTCCCCGGACCACTGCCTCGCCCACCGGTGACCCTGCTGATCCACAAGAAAACTATCCTGAGATTTTATTAAAGATGTAATAACACATTATTGGCACTCCTACCACCGCTTTCCTGCGTCCTGCAATAGTTTGAAGAGGCGGACGAGAGAATTCTCCGAATATTCACTAATGCGCTACTGTACCCGGCAGTGCTCAACATTTAGAATCTTCCGGCCTCTGCCAGTACTGTGAGGTGGCTGACACCTGCCACATGGTATGGGCATGCCGGCTCAATCCTCCCAACCCGAGAGGACTGGGAGGCGGCCCTGCTCGGCTGCTCCTCTCCCTCTCTTAGCAATGCCTTGCTCTGCTCTGCTATGCTTTCCCCCTCTCTTCGCTTTGCTCTCACCCGCTTCGCCAATTTCGCGGACGCTCCACACGGCTGGAACTCAAACTTCAACACCTTGAGCGAACCACTATGACAGACGAAAGACTTTCAAGGCGTTGGTGCTGTCCGAGAACGGTGCCTAATTCGCTGATTCTTTCGAATAATTTTCGTCGTACAACAGCGTCCCCCACCAATTTTCCTTGTAGGTAATTCTAAGGCCCCCTGTGTGTGTGACAGCCAGTGTTGCTTGGTGCCAGAGGCAGAATGGATTTTCAAATGTATATGCGAAATCCTTTATGTTATAAAATAACGTTAACTTTTATGGCATCATAAAATGGTCAGGTTTGGTAACTGATCGAGCGTTGTGAACATTTATATTGGAGTTGACGAAAGGGGTTATTGAAACTGTTATGATACGCAGACCTTTCAGGATGCAGCGGGCATATACATATAACTAACCGTATACTAATACGTAAAATTTAATTATGTATTTCCAGTAGCCACTCGCTTACAATAGCAACAATCTTGGTCATCTTCTAGATTAGCTGGCCTCGCCAATTATGCCCAGTCACCGTCGCTTCTCTATGCTGCAAGAGCGGCACCCTACGAGTACGAGGTCATATCTAACTTCTTAAAATAAGGTAAACTAAAGAAGGGTAATGGTTCGAGGGGGCGCGCTTTGTTAGGTACAACCTTAGAAAGCCATAGAAAACACAAGTGGCCTCATTCGCAGTTTTTAATTGAAATGTTGAAAGCCTGATGAGGAACATTCACATGCTTGCTTATGTGGCTTGGACGCAGTACGGTCTACCATCAGATTGAAAAAGCCCTGATAGATTTACTATTCTATTAGTCCTTAGTGCGAAATACAAAGCGCAAACATGCCAGAGCTTGCCCGTATCGTGTCAAATCAGAAAATATAAGCCGTGCTGAAAAGACATGTCCATAAATGGGAAAACCTATTGGGTGGACGTATGCATGACTTTAAAGAAAACTAGCAAAACAACTTCGTGGAATTCACCATTTACGTTTTCCTGTGCTGCCCTCCGCCATTTTGGTAGGGGCCGGTGCAACTGGTATCGCCAGAACGAAAGCCTCCGAGATCAAGAGGCGTTTCGCGACATTCCTCTAGGGGAAGGGCGAGTGCGCTGTGGCATCGCGAAAAAGGCGGATTGGTGTGCCAGACGGTTGTGGGTTGTTGGTAGCCAAGTACTCGCTAGTAAGGAAAGCTCGAGAATTTTAAGGCTATTTGCCCAGAGGTACATATTACTATAAAAGAATTAAATGTTGGGCTAGTTGGCTGAGACATATTAGACATAACTGGCTGAGATATAATAGCACAAGGAATTAAACGACGAACACAATGAAAGCGCTTGTTTTCATCTTCTTTCTTGTGTCCGTCGTTTTATTCCTTGCGCTAGTATGCCTCAGCCAGCTACATACTACTGTTGCATTTTTTTTAAATTCGCAATGTGCTTCTGAACGAAAATATCTTCTGGTGACTATTGGAACCACACTTTTTACTCAACTCACAAAACACGGGCACTTTGCTGGTAAAAACAAATCAACGGCATTGTAGCCCTAAGCAGGCATTCTACCACTACACGTTTTGCTCTGTCGTTTGGATGCACTCTGGGGGGTATATATCTCAGTGCTGACCAACCAGTGCCTTCGCTTGACAACTGCTGTTTTCTGTAAAAAACGCAGACTTGCTGTACGTGTGGCACGAGGTGACCGGCCTGCTGGCAGGCTACCTATCCGTGAGCCATCCTGAACACCCTGTGCCAGCAGGCCAGGTAGGTTTTCATTTACAACACTCTATTGCAAACATCTTCACACTTCACACTTCACCCAACCTCCACTTTCCAACCTTTTTGTACTGACCAAGGGTTTATATTCCACTTGCCATTCTTAGTGACGCACGTGGCCGAAGCTGTCAGAGTTGTGCCGCACATCGTTCGCCATATTGGCTGCGAACAGCTCTGGCTAACACTCCGAGGATTACACTGACATACCTAATAGATAAAGTGAATGGGAAAGCGACCGCCGCTGTAGTTCAATTGGTAGAGCATGGGACGCGTCATCCGAAGCCTGTAGCGTCGATCCCCGGCAGCGGCAAGCTGATTTCTCACTCACTATAATTCATTTCCTTTTACTTCATAGTTACTATACGACAGGTAAAACATACAATTATAGTGCTGTATACCCTCCTTAGCTTCATTCTGTTGGTTCCATTAGAAACGAGCCCTCGATCAATCGCCCGCTTTAGAATCGATTTAGTGCGATACTAATGTCCGTGTTCAAATTCTCCCACCTTGGTAGCTAAGCACGTAAGTCACCACGCTGCTAAGCTCGAGGACGTGGGTTCGGTTCCCAGCCTTATTCGGCCACGTCTGGATGAGGTGAAATGCAGGACAACCCGTGTAATTGCATTTACATTACTCGGGTGTTTGCGTGAGTTCCGCAAACATGTCCCCAAATGTGGGATACCGTACATGTAAGTTGCCGCGTCTGCATGTTTGGAAATTGCGCCAGTTTTCAAACTTTTTTTGTGCCCAGCCAAGTGCTGCCACCCTGCGCCGATGCCCGAAGTGTCATTAACCTTTAGTTTCCTTCCAAGATTTTTTTAGGCTATCGCTCACACATCTGCACGTGCGTGGGCGCGCGGCGGTAAGTGTGGTTTCGTCTCGCAGGCTTTTGCGTTTCTTGCGCTCACTAAGACTGATGTCTATCCGGCCTTTCATTTCTAAGGCTAACTGCGTGATACTATTGAATGATCCTGCGCTTAAACGGAAAGTACAGAATACAGGATCTGGCTACAGAACCCATAGACGGTTGTAACCCAGGAAGCTGGCCTGAACACTCACGGAATGAAGGATAACCTTACCAGTATGACTACACAGCGTGCAACAGAAGTGGGAGGCACGGTCGTCAGACAAGACACTGGTGAGCTCTCCCAGGACACGATAGACTTCATTATGAAAAAGCAAAGCATCAAAGCATCTAGCCTGACAGAATAGAACTCGTAGAGCCTTCAAAGCTAATCAACAGGCGTAAAGTGTCCGACATAAAAAGGCATAATACGGACAGAATTGAACATGCTCTGAAGAGCGGACGAAGCCGAAAAGCGGTGAAGAGAAAAATGGGCACTGGCAGAAAACCAGATATGTACACTGAGATAGAACGAAGGCAATGTCACGCCCAATAGGGATAAGATAGTTAAGGTAGCTGAAGAGTTCTACAGACGTCTGTACATTAGCCTGGACAGCCACGACGATAATGGCAGTAGTACTGAAGTATTATACATCAAGCCAGTAATGACAAAGGGAGTAAGCAAAGCATTGGAGGGAATGCAAATAGTGAAAAAAGCTGATGAGGATGATGTAACAGCTGATCTCTTGAAAACGGTGGACAAGTTTTTTTAGGAGTCACCAGAAAAATTTCAGAGTATCGCATCTGTTTTCCGCGCGCCGCCGCCGACGCGATTGGCTTACTCGCATCACGTGAGCTCTCGCCTCCATATCCCTTCCAAGCGCTTTGGGTGCAGTTGCGTTGAATGCAGAGCGCGGCCGGACATTTAGAAGTACCACGGTCCCTAGAAGTACTTCGTCGCTTTTTTAAACGCGTCATGCAGATGCCAGAGAGTAGCTCACCAGTAAACGAACGTTGCTGGAGCTACTCCGGGAATTTCGTATATTTTTGCATTTCGTGTGGGAAACATTACGTCAAAGAGCGTCGTTGTACGTGGCTGCATAGTTGGCCGCGAAATGAATTCGCCCCCCTCGAAGAACACTCCTTTCTGTAGTGAACTACACAAACTTTGCTGGAAAAGCTCTCATGCAACAGGATACTTCACCTTTTCTGTTCGCTATGTTCAGCATACTACGTACCTTTCTATTTGCTCGGCTGTTTATATCTCGATCTGTTGAACAGATTGTGCATGCATTTCGAGTTATAAGCGTGTCGCGCACGACAGCGAAATCGAAACTTATTAAAATAACTGTTTACTGTATACCTTGAACGCAATTGTCGCATGATCATTTGCCACTGCGCAAAACTGAAGCGTGGAACTCTGTTGATAAAGTTGGTACAAGGCAATGTTATTAGGCGTACTTTATTTTTTTTAAATGTTGGTAATGCTGCATTGCGCCGGGCGTACCCTTGCAATACTGTTTAGTGGGTGAGAAATGGTCACAGCAAAAAAAAAAAGAATAATAAAATCGGCTTATCCTCCCACGCATTGAGGGAATCGATTTCATGCGAGCCCCAGATCTATATACATACTGTATTGCAGTAGCATGCGCGTTAAAAGGTTTCGGGATTTGCTATTTCTGATCAAAATAACATAAAGCACTGCGTCGAGGAAGTTTCAACAAGAGTGCATTACCAAAAAAAAGGTTAAAATTAAAAGCACTGCAGAAGCCGAACCCCAGCTGCTTACGCGCTGGCAACGCAAAAGAAAAGAAAAAAAAACTTTGTCGGAACACAGCAAAATATTTGCAAATGCACTGCAACGTTGGGAATATTAAGGAGACAATAAATAGGAAATCAAACAACTGAGTAGTGACGTCAATCATATTTCGATGGCCTATTTTCTACCTATCTGTTAAGAAATGACAATGTATTGGCAAAATAAGATGCACCTTACCTACCGCACGCCGATTCGCCCGTGCGTTCGGCTGCTGGCGTTCCGAACCGAGACATATACTTCACGCACAACTTCCACTTACCGTACACACACCACTTCTATTACAGATAACACCCAGCTGAACAGCAAGCATGGTGCGCAAGTAAGGTATGCGTCAGCGATCAGTCGAAGGACGCAATGCTGAATGTTCGATAATGTTCTGGAATGTGTTACGAAATGAACCTGAACACCGACTGCAAAGCTAGCGCAAACAGTCAACATTCACCAATTGTCGAAGTAAATGGCATCTCGCACAGTCATTACGCTAATGCAACTATACAGCTCCGGACCTTGCGAACACACCCGGCCGTGAAACCAAAAGAGACCGATGAAGCCACGATGAGAGTTCGCGAGCACATGGCAACATTCGCCGCACGTTTCATTAGCTACACCGCTTACCGCGCAGTCGATTCATGGCTCTCGATGACTCGAAATCACTTCTGATATCCTTTTGAAGAAACACACACACACACATATTGAAGTTACGCCGACCGTAACACGGCATCGAGGCGAAAAGATCAGTCACTTCTCAACACACGCTAGCAACGCGCTGCACGGTCCGGAAGGGAAATGGCCGCCGCCGCCCAATGTTGCCCGCGTGCAGCCTACCTTTGCGGTACTCTCAAATTTTCCAGTGACTCTACGCCCAACGAGAGGCGCGGCCCTCTAGCTGTCACCTATCTAACTAGCGCACGCGCCTAGGGTGGTATGCGCCGCCTTGAGCGGTGGCGCTCCATCTAGTGATCATTCTTGAAATCACCGGAGAGCGCAGCTGCGCCTATGGCGGGACCAATGAGAACTAGTGTACAGGCCACCGACAACGGACAAGGCGCGAGCGTAAGAAGCTTGGCGAGCAAGCACGTCAGGCAGTCAAAGCTGTCCGGAGCCCGTCACTGCTCGGCGTCCCTCATAGCCTTTGGCTTATTTGGTGGGACAAATCTCATGAATCAGCCTTCCCCGTCGCGCATGCGCTGTGCTTAGAAGCGTAGCTAACATTGCAGCGGTTCCAATATATCAACACGGGGCCTGAACAGTGCGATAAAACCGGCAGCAGTTTTAGGGGGTCCTACATAGTCGCTGTGAAAAACATGTACAATTTGCGTGTCTGTATTGTACGTGTAACATGCAGAAGCAGCTCTTAAGTGCTTATGAGTTTTGCGTATAAACAGAAAATACGTAACATTTTGTTTGTAACGTTAACTGATATGGCATATCGACGTTTACTCAGCCATGTAGCGCGCCTTAATAAAGCTATTATAAAATCTTCTCGCAGCGTTTACGCGAAACTTAGAACCATGGGGTTATTACGAGACAATTTTAGTGCTAGAAAGTAGATACGTGAAAGAACGCTGGAGTGCAGGTACTGGGAAAAGTAACTTTTCCTCTCCGCCGTTAAATCCTCTTTTCCTCTCCGCCGAAATCCTCTCCGCCGTTAAGCGAAAAGTAACTTTTCGCTTAACGGCGGAGAGGATTTCCTGGGCGACAGCTACGGAGAAAAAACCGGCTTGAATAACCACCGAAAGGGCAAAAATTAAATAAGGAGGGAAGCATTTTAAGATAATTCAAGGGCAAACGCTTTACTGTATGAAGCGAGGTCGGGTTGCCTTAGAACGCGTACTTATAACGCGAGATTTTGTAAAGAACAATGCACATGATGCGGAGTAGATAAGGAAACATCGGAGCCTCTTCTTATTGAATGTGGAGATATCCACCCAGGTGTACGTTTGGGCACGAGCCTACATGAAGCCTTGGGATTTTAGGGACTACAGTGAAAACTGAACACACCCGCGATTGAAATAAGAGACTGTTAGAGTATTGGTGGCAGAAAATTATAGAGAAAGGGCAAAAAATAAATATTGGAAAAAAATAAGGACAGTCTGCCGTAAAGGGCAGAGAACTGGGCTGATAATTTCCGTTTTTTTTTCCTGTCGTAAGATCGACTTTATCGAAGTAGAGGCATTAGGCCACAAAAAAAAAGAAAAAATGAAAGTTTTTTTCGAGCCTGGTGGCACACTTGTCACCGCCCTGTTATGAAGGATACGCTCATAGAATCCATGCATCCATCCACGTGCCTTAGAACGCGTAGTTATAAAGCGCGATTCTGTATACGCTGTGAGGAAGCTAAGGAAACGACGGAGCATGTTCTGATTGAATGTGGAGATACCACCCAGGTGTATGTTTGGGAACGAGCCTACGCAAAACCATGGGTTTTAGGGACAACCATGGTATGCTGACCACTTTCGCAATAGAAATAACTAAGAGACTGTTAGTATTGGTGGCCATAGAAGGGTCTCTGCCGTAAGGGGCAGGGAGCTGGGATGTGAATGTTTTTTTATGGTAACATCGATTTAATCGATGTTGACAAGGCATTGGACCAATTTCAAAAGAAGTGCTTTTTGTAGAGTGTGGTGGCGCACATGCCACCACGCTCGACAAAAAACGGCCCCGTTATAAAGGGGATGCTCATAGCATCCATCCATCCATCCATCCACACTGGGTGGTGGGGGGATGGTTGTGATTTCGCAAACTATTGGCGTGGGATTGGAGTAAGCCAAACATAAAGCAGGATAATTCAATTCTCCGACCCTAGCGCTAACGTTTTGATTGAGTCCAAGTCGTACGGAGACCGCTATACATCCGTTCTATCGGACGAAACGGTGCCTCCGTCCGTGCTGTGATTCCTTGCAAAAATGCTTCACAGCACTGCCATTTCCGGTTGCTATTCCCACGTCTGACCACCAGACGAGCCTCGGCCAATCCCGTGCGGCTCCGTGTCGTCCTCTCGTTACGTTTCGTTCTGTTCAATTCTATCGCAGAACACGTACAAAAAAATGGAGGACGCTTGAGCTTCGCCTTCAAGGGCAGAACGCGATAGCGTAATCGGGACCCGTGCGCATCGCCTTCTCTGGCTTCGGTTTTCGGAGCATGCCTCAACCGTGCCGTGAGGAAACGACCGACTGTGCCCTTAACGTTGGCCGTTTCAAACTATCCCAGAAAGTCTACTGCAAATGCAGTTGTCCGCTACGCCATAATTATTTCTTTCGCGAATCGGTGAAGGGCCCACTACGCGTCCGTAAGGCAACACGCGAACCTACGCAGCTGCTCACATTCTTCATGCTTTTGCGGCTGATGATTAAATATGTCTGAACATTTTGTAATGGGTGGGCCTTTAAAACACCCACTCGTAGCGCAATTCACATATTTTGAGGCTTGGCGAGATCCTACGCTTCTGCCACGCAATATTACATGCGTTAAGGAGACTCCTACCACTACATGACATTCATATAGTGTTTTTTCCCAAGCTATTTCAAGCAATATCGTGGCTCTTTGGTAGAACACCTGCTTGCCACGCAGATGGCATGCGTTCGATTCTTACTCGAACTGAAGATTTTTGCTGTTTATTTTATGTGCATCTTCCTCAGTTTTTTGGTCACGGACGAGATGTTTTATCGCTCACGACCAACAACTCCGACGCCGACACAGGAATTCCTGCGAACCGAGCCGGTTAATGCTGTCGCGTTAAAATACCTCCCCTGGTGTGCGCTTTATGCGCTGAAGCGCACAATGTGGTATCACTCGTTGCTTTTCGCTCTTATAGGGCACTGCGGAGATACTTTTTACTTCCAAGTGGTGAATGGAAATGTGAAGTGATCGTCAGTCAGTGCTCACGTGATAGCCACTATATCTTCTTGCAATTCAATAAGCTATTTCTAAATATCGCTTGTTTCCAATATGAATAGAAATGCAATACGGAGAAGGAACTACCAAGGCACATTGCTGGCTAAGGTGGAATCTCAACATTGTTTCCCCTTTCACTCATTCCTTGCGCCGCGTTTTCTCGTGTTTCATTCTTCTTCGTCGTCGCCTAAAGCCCTCACGCATACTAAGCCATTGCCTTTTTTCTAATCTTTACACCACCTGAGTATGCGCCCATTATGCATGCTTCACTAATCGCAGGTACCCATGGAATCACCCATACCCATGCTATCTATACTAGGATCAGAGCAACCGAACGCTTTTCCCGATACCTATCCGGGACAATTAAAGGCCTCTTGAGAAAAGTAAAAGCGAAAAGTTGAGTTCCGAGTGCTTCCATTGTTTAGTACTATAATTGATATGAGAGCGCTTATTCAGAGCTTGTGCACGGAGTCGTAGCGGCCGGCGTAGTAGACAGGCTCTGCATGATTTAATGGCGTGCGCGCGGTCCCGAGGCTTAGTCGCGTTTGTGTGGAGCTAGGACCGGATTTCGCCTGGGACTCACTCGTCGAAATAATTGTATTAAGCAGATATCGCATAAACACATTAGAAATATGCCCTTGTCTGGTGCATTGAAGCACCAAGTGCAAGTCGTCAATATTCACGGCAGGATAGGTGGTCAGTATCCTGTTTAGGCGTTTCAAGGTGTTGAGGCTCACCGAGAACGTTGCCGATTCGGTCACCATGCCGAAGCATAGTCATCATAGAATAGCACCCACTACCACTTTTCCGGTTAGGTAATTGTAAGACACTATAGGTGCGACGGCCAGTGTTGCTTAGTTGCAGAATTTGTGACTCGCGAAGAATGAATTTTCAAATGTACATGGCGAAAGCCTGTAGGTTATGATATCGTTAACTTTTACTGGATCATGAAATACGCAGGCTTGGTAACTGATCAAGCGTTGTGAACATTTTATATTGCAGTTAACAAAATGGGTTTTAAATACAGAAACATGTCCCGGCATTTCAAGGTGAAGAAAAATGTGTGAATAACCTAATAATCTAATACGTAAAGTGTAATGGCGTGTTTGCAGTAGTATCTCGCTCTACACCATCTGGATTAGCTTGCCTCGCCAAACATGCCCAGTCACCGTCGCTTCAAAAAACAAGAAAAAAAAACCCTGCAACAAACCACAACAGCGGCAACGTACGAGCGCGAACACATATTTAACTTAGCTTAAAATAAGGTAGGCTAAAAAAGACTGCGTCGAGGAGCCCACTTCTTTCTTAGGCACAACCTTGTGCACCCATAGAAAATATCAAATTGGAAAGGTTGACATTGTGATATTAAGGAAACAAATTGCATTGGACAAGCCTTATCAAGGAACACTTACATGCTTGCTCATGGTGCTTTGACGCAGTAGTGCCTTGCATCAGACTGACAATCTCAGAGCTTTACTATTCTCTTATTCCTGACTGTGAACTGCCAGTGCTGGCCCGTTCCGTGCCAAGGCAGAATAAGTTGTGCTGAACATTCCACAAATTGGAAGAGTTAATTGGGCGAATATATGCATGACAGGAAACTAGCAAAGCAGACGTACTATCGCGCTCAGTATGAGCTACATCACGCGAGCGCGTGGCCGAGTGCTTTGCAATGTTGTACAGTGGCGCTGTTCATGGCATATTTTCGAGTTATCGAGATGGAGTTTGGCTGTCCCTGCGTGCGCGCATGGCCCCCACTTGCTTGCTTTCACCCTCGAAGTTATTTTCGTAGCTGCTATCACCGCAGGGCAAAACGAGGGCGTGCGTGAAAGCAAATGGAGGCTATGCGCACTCGCACGGACAGCCAAACTCTCTCCTGATAACTCGAAAATATGCCATGATCGACGCCACTGTACAACCTTGCAGAGCGCTCGGCCACGCGCTCGCATGTTGCAGCTCATACTAAGCGCGGTAGTACCATTGCAGTGCCAGGCGATTGCGTCTCGACTGTTCCGGTCGTGAAATGTTGGCAGCCAAGTACCCGCTAGTGAGGAAAAGCTTGAGAGAAAGTGTAGGACTGCTTTCTGAGGGGTGCATTATGATGTTAACAATTCTTTGATGCCTAATGTGGTTTTCAGCGAAAAGATATTTCAACTATTACAACCGCCTTTATGTAGGCATTCATACACTACGCCTTTTGCCCCTTGTTTCGCTGCTCTCTTAGCGGCATATCTTTCAGTGCTGACCATCCAGTGCCTTGGTGTTGTTTGACAAGCTTGACCACGGCTGTTTGCTGTAAAAAACCGCAGTTGCTGTGCGTTTGGCACGAGGTGACGGGCCTGCAGGTGGGCCACCTGTCGGTACTGATTTTCCTACTGCAATCGGGGGTGCTATCCGACCAGCGGCTTCGTGAAGGCCTCGCCTACCCGTATGCGGTCCTCAACACGTGATTCCAGCAGCCCAGGTGGGTTTTCATTTAACAGAACCTCCGGTTTTCTAAGCTCTTTGTATGTCACCAAGGATCGATTACAATGCCACTGCTTACCCGTTTCGTGCCAAGGCAGAAATCATAAGCCGGGCTGAATACAAATGTCCACAAATAGGAAGATTTAATTGGGCGGATGTGTACATGACTTGAAACTGGGAAAAGACACGTACCATTGCTATGTCAGCCGATTGTGTCTCGACTGTTGCTGTCGTCAACTGTTGGCAGACAAGTACCGCGCTAGTGAGGAAAAACTTCAGAGAAATTTTAGGACTGTGTTCTGAGAGGTGCATTACGTATACTGTTAAAATTTTTTGATGCCCAATGTGGTTTTCAACGAAAAGCTTTGCTGTTAACTATCGCGACCGCGTTTTTTAGTCAAGTCTCAAAACAAGGCTTGTTTTCTAGTAACAAAAAAACCAAAGCATGTGCATTGTAGGCCTATGTAGGCGTTCGTTCACTACGCCTTTTGACCCTTGTTTCGCTGCTCTCTTAGGGACATATCTTTCAGTGCTGACCATCCAGTGCTTTGGCATTTACAAGCTTGACCACTGCTGTTTGCTTTAAAAACGCAGTTGCTGTGCGTGTGGCAGGAGGAGGTGACAGGCCTACAGGTGGGCCACCTGTCGGTACTTATTTTCCTACTGCCATCGGGGGTGCTATCCGACCACCGGCTTGGTGAAGGCCTCGCCTACCCGTATGCGACACTGGACACCTGGTGCCACCAGGCCAGGTAGGTTTTCATTTACAGCAGTCTATTGGGAACGTCCTCGTAACTTTCGAACCTCGCTTTTCAAGCCCTTTGCAGTGACGAAGGATTGATTACATTGGTTATTCTTACTGGCGCACGTTGTCGAAGCTGTAAGGATTGTGCCGCACATTGCTCAGGCGTAAATGAACCTCACCTAGGAAATGCGAACATTGAGAAACGCAAGTTCCATACTCGCCGTCATAGCGGCCAGTGGCGCTAACACTCCCATTTCTGTGGGATCATAAATGCCCGATAAAGGGGACGAGGGGACGACCGCCTCCGTAGCTCAATTGGTAGAGCATCGGGCGCGTTATCCGAAGGTTGCACGTTCGGTCCCTGCCGGCAGGATGTTGTCTTTCGTCCAATCCACTTTCTTCACGTTTATATAATTACGACCAGAACAGTTAAAACAGTACAATTAACGTCACCTATACCTTCCTTGGCTTCATTATCTGTTGGTTCTCATTAAGGTTTTATCAAACAATAGAAACGAGCACTTAAAATTCTCTTCTTTCGTTCAAGCCAGATTCAGTGTTACTCCTTTCGCTATCCGAATGCTGTCATCATGGTAGCATAGCAGGTTACATAGCTAACACATTTAACAATTTCGTGGATGAACTTGCGTACAGCGGGCTGTCGCGGTGGTACAGTGGTTGTACGGTGCTCTGCTGCTGACCGGAATTACGCGGGTTTGATCCAAGCCGCGGAGGTGGAATTTGAGGGAGGCGATTGCTAGAGGTCCGTGTACTTACATTTAGGTGCATGTTAAAGAACACCAGATGGTCTAAATTTCCGAAAACTTCGACTACAGCTTGCGTCATAAGCATATCGTGGTTTTGGCACGTGAAACCCCGGGTATTAATAAAGAATTGCTTTATAGTGGAACGCTTTGTATGTCATACGTGTCAACTGTATACTTTCAACCGCAATCGCTGTAGCTCGCGCAATAATTCTGGAACGTAGATGGCTATTCGCGTCACGCATTCATTGTGTTTAGAAGCGTCGAACACAATGCAAATGTTGCAATAACAGAAAGTGGGGGATCGTGCCGAACAATAGCACGCGCAAGTTTTATGCAGTCAATGATCACTGTGAAAGATTTTAACAAGCGCGTGTCTCGATATTGTGCAGCATACAGACGCATGCTAGGGGGCTTCAGATGTTTCGCGCATAGACTGATGATACAGCGTATTAGTTGTAAATTGTGTAAGATTTCATTTGTAACGATGTGTGCTCAACCATATGCCGCTTTTCATAGTTATTACAAATATCTGTCACAAGTTACTTGCAGCGCGAGAAGTACATGCGTGAAAGAACGCGCAGGTTTCGCGACCAAGCACTACTTGTGAAAGCCGCTGAACACGGGATGCAGGGTAACTGAAAGTAAAACTTGGGCAAAGTGTTTATACAAGGATGCAAGGGTCTCTCAGCAACTCAACCAGAATGAATCGGATGTCGCAGGACTGCAAGGTGAAGACTGCGCCGGAATACGGATACGGGACCAAGCCTACATTTTGCCCCATCCAATTGCGTTGCTCTTTTGGCGAGTCAGAGGTAAGTTCAGAAAACTGCCATTTGACAGTACTCTGTTTGTACAGTGCCGGTTGCTTCGCACTACCGCTTTCATTGTTGCATGGAAAGAGGAGTTGATTTTATAGTTCGTGCACAGCGTTACAAAATTCAACTAATTGCCGAAAAAAAGTTGGCCGCGTATCTGCGTGCTTCGCTGCAAATGTCGTCTAAAGACGATAGAAGAGGCGCTGCGTGAGATATGGACGGTCGTAACAGACGATACAAGATGCGCTGCGTATATGGACGGTCGATGCTCTGCTACGGCACCCCCGCTTATCTACTGCTTCGCTGGCCCGCACCTCCGGGTTTGCTTGACGGCGAGCCCTCTTCGCTTCTTGTTCACTGAGTGAGCTGCCGGCGAAGAGAAAAGAAGCGCGCCAAACGCGAGCGCTCAACGAGAGGCACGGCTCTCTACCGGTCACCTATCTAACTAGCGCACGCGCCTAGGGTGGTGTGCGCCGCCTTGAGCGGTGGCACGCCATCAAGTGAGCATTCTTGAAATCAACGGAGAGCGCAGCTGCGCCTGTGGCGGGACCAATGAGAACTAGTGTACATGCCACCGACAACGGACAAGGCGCGAGCGTAAGAAGCTTGGCGAGCAAGCACGTCATACAGTCAAAGCTGTCCGGAGCCCGTCACTGTTCGGCGTCCCTCGTAGCCTTTGGCTTATTTGGTGCGACAAACCTCATGAATCAACCTTCCCCGTCGCGCATGAGCTGCGCTTAAAAGTGTAGCTAACATTGCAGCGGTTGCAATATATCAACACGTGGCTTGAGCAGTGCGATAAAACCGGCAGCAGTTTTAGGGTGTGCTACATAGTCGCTGTGAAAAAGATGTACAAGTTTGCGTGTCTGTATTGTACGTGTAACATGCAGAAGCAGCTCTCAAGTGCTTATGAGTTTTACGTATAAACAGAAAATACGCAACATTTTATTTGTAACGTTAAATGATATTGCACATCGACGTTTTCTCAGCCATGTAGCGCACCTTAATAAAGCTATTATAAATTCTTGTCGCAGCGTTTACGCGAAACTTAGAACCATGGGGTTATTACGAGACAATTTTAGTGCTAGAAAGTAGATACGTGAAAGAACGCTGGAGTGCAGGTACTGGGACCAGGACCACAGCCCGATACTCCATCCTATTGCATTCGCTTTTAGGAGCCATTTTAATGCACTTGAGACAGTAGACGAGAGCAGCATGAACGGCTGCGACTTCGGTACGTACAGAAACCTGTCATTCTACGCACCGTTTGGTGTGGTTCGACAACACACCCTCACGTTGTATGGTGCTGGTTGCTTCGTACTGACGCTTTCATTGCTGTGTAGTAATAGGAGCTAATTTTATGATACTATACGTTGTTACGAATTTCAAATAAACACAGAACGTGTAAAGAAACATGCGAGCTTTAACGAGGCCTTAAAGATAACAAGGCAGCATGTGTACGACACAGGTGGTTTCGCAAGTTAACGAGACGTGAACACCACCAAAAAAGCATCGGCAGCAAAAGGAAAGAGGAATCCTGCAATAATGAAACACAGAGCGTTGTGGGGATACAATAGGTACGAGGTGCTTCGAGGTCTGTGTAAAGGTGTATTGGTTCCGGGGCCCACTGGTGTGCATGAGGGCAAAGGTGCAATCGGGAATGGATATAAATGAAAGCACTGTGGGACGCCTCGCGTTGGGTGCTCACGGGAAGACGACAAATGAGGCTGTAAAGGGCGATATGGGATGGGCAGGTTTTGAGGCGAGGGAAGCTCAGAGCAAAGTAAGGTTCGAGGAAAGGCTAAGGAATATGAAGGAGAGTAAAAGGGCAGAGAAGGTGTTGCGTTATTTGTATAGGAAGAGCGTGGACACACAGTAGAGGAAAATAACTTGGAGGCTCACTAGTAAATATACAGCTGGTAGTGTAAGCAATATGTCAACAAAGAGGGTTAAGCGAAAAGTCAGAGAGGCGAAGAGGATTTACTGGACGGCAGCTATGGAGAAAAAACCGGCTTTGAATAACTACCGAAAGGGCAAAAATGAAATAACGAGGGATGCATTTTACGATAATTCAAGGGCAAGCGCTTCAGTGTTTGAAACGAGGTCGGGTTGCCTTAGAACGTGTAGTTATAACGCGAGATTCAGGAAACAACAATGCACGTGCTGCGGGGAAGATAAGGAAACGGCGGAGCATATTCTGATTGAATGTGGAGATATTCACCCAGGTGTACGTTTGAGCACGAGCCTACATGAACCCTTGCGTTTCAGGGACAACATTGGAAAGCTGAACACACCCGCGATTGAAATAAGAGACGGTTAGAGTATTGGCGGCAGAAAATTAGAGAAAAGAGAAAAAATAAATATTGGGAAGAAATAAGGACAGTTGCCGTAAAGGGCAGAGAACTGGGCTGAGAATTTCAGTTTTTTTTCCTGTAGTAAGATATATTTTATCGAAGTAGAGGCATTAGGCCACAAAAAAAGGAAAAAGATTTTTTTGTTGAGCCTGGTGGCGCACCTGTCAGCGACCCGCTATAAACGGGACGCTCATAACATCCATTCTTCCATACACGTGCCTTAGAACGCGTAGTTATAAAGCGCGATTCAGTATATGCTGTGAGGAAGCCAAGGAAACGACGGAGCATGTTCTGATTGAATGTGGAGATATCCACCCAGGTGCATGTTTGGGAACGAGCCTACGCAAAACAATGGGTTCTAGGGACAACCATGGTAAGCTGAGCACTTTCGCAATAGAAATAAGTAAGATACTGTTAGAGTATTGGTGGCCATAGGAGGGCCTCTGCCGTAAGGGGCAGGGAGCTGGGCTGTGAATTTTTTTTTCTATGGTAACATCGATAATCGAGGTTGACAGGGCATTGGACCAACTTAAAAAGAAATGCTTTTTGCAGAGCGTGGTGGCGCACATGCCACCACGCTCGATAAAAAACGGCCCCGTTATAAAGGGGATGCTCATAGCATCCATCCATCCATCCATCCATCCATCGAGCCATCCATCCATCCATCCACAGTCTGTGGTGGGGGGCTGGTTGTGATTTCGCAAACTATTGGAGCGGGATTGGAGTAAGCCAAACACAAAGCAGGCTAATTCGATTCTCCTACCCTAGCGCTAACGTTTTGATTGAGTCCAAGTCGTCCGGAGACAGCTATATATCCGTTCTATCGGATGTAACGGTGCCTCCGTCCGTTCTGTGCCCCTTTCTTGCAAACATGATTGACAGCACTGCCGTTTCCGGTTGCTATTCCCACGTCTGACCGTCATACGAGCCTCGACCAATCCCGTGCGGCTCCATGTCGTCCTCTCGTTACGTTTCGCTCGGTTCTGTTTTGTCACAGAACGCGCACAAAAACTTCGAGGACGCTTGAGCTTCGCCTTCAAGGGCAGAACGCGATAGCGTAATCGGGACCCGGCGCATCGCCTTCTCTGGCCTCGGTTTTCGGAGCATGCCTCAAACGTACCGTGAGGAAACGAACGACTGTACCCTTAACATTGGCTGCTTCAAACTATCCTAGAATGCCTACTGCAAATGCAGTTGTTAAGTGCCCACTACACCATAATTCTTTTTTTAGCGAATCGTCGAAGGGCCCACTACGCGTCCGTAAGGCAACACGCGAACCTACGCAGCTGCTCACTTTCTTCATGCTTTTGCAGCTGATGATTAAATATGTCTGAACGCTTTGTAATGGGTGGGCCTTTAAAACACCCACTCGTAGCACAATTCAGATATTTTAGGCTTGGCGAGATCCTACGCTTCTGCCACGCAATATTACATGCGTTAAGGAGACTCCTTCCACTACATGACATTCGTATAGTGTTTTTTCCTAAGCTATTTTAAGCAATATCGTGGCTCTTTGGTAGAACACCTGCTTGCCACGCAGATGGCATGCGTTCGATTCCTCCTCGAACTGAATATTCTTTGCTATTTATTTTATGTGCATCTTCCTCAATTTTTTAGTCACGGACGAGATATTTCGGTCACGACCAATGACTCCGCCGCCGACACCGGAATTCCTGCGAACCGAACCGTTTAACGCTGTCGCGTTAAAATAGCTCCCCTGGAGTGCGGTTTATGCGCTCACGCGTACACTGTGGTATCACTCGTTGCTTTTCGCTCTTATAGGGCACTGCGGAGATATTTTTACTTAAGTGATGAATGGAAATGTGAAGTGATCGTCAGTTAGAGTGCTCATGTGATAGCCACCATATGTTCTTGCAATCCAATAAGCTACTTCTAAATATCACTTGTTTCCAATATGAATAGAAACGCAATACAGAGAAGCTGCGAAGGCACTTTGTTGGCTAAGGTGGAATCTCAACATTGTTTCCCCCTTTCAATCATTGCTTGCGCCGTGTTTTCTCGTGCTTGATTCTTCTTCGTCGTCTCCTAAAGCCCTCACGCATACTCAGCTTTTGTCTTTTTTCTTATCTTTACACAACTTGTTCAGTATGCGTCGATTATGCATGCTTCACTAATCGCAGTTACCCATAAAATCACCCCCTATATTACACTGTATTAACTTCATACCCATGCTGTCTATACCATAGGCTCAGAGCAACCGAACGCTTTTTCAGGTACCTATTTGGGTCATTTAAACGCCTCTTGAGAAAAGGAAAAAGAGAAGGTGAGTTTTCACTGCTTCTATTGTTAAGTACGATAATTTAGGTGAGAGCGCTTGTTCAGAGCTTGCGCACGGAGTCGTAGCGGCCGGCTTAGTAGATAGGCTCTGCATGATTTGATCACGTGCGCGCGCTCCTGAGGCTGGGTCGCGTTTATGCGGAGCCAGGACAGAATTTCGCGTAGCACTCACTCGTAGAAGTAATCGTATTAAGCAGACATCGCATAAACACATCATAAATATGCCCTTGACTGGTGCATTCAAGCACCAAGTGCAAGTCGTCAATATTCACGGTAGGATAGGTCGTCAGTATCGTGTTTAGGCGTTTCAAGAAGTTGAGGCTCACCGAGAACGTTGCCGATTCGGCCACCACGTCGAAGTATTTTCATTATACTAGAAAAGCGTCCAGTACCAATTTTCCTTCGAGGTGATTGTAAGACACTATAGGTGCGACGGCCAGTGTTGCTTAGTTGCAGAATTTGCGACTCGCGAAGATTGAATTTTCAAATGTACATGGCGAAAGCCTTTAGGTTATGCAATCATTAATCTTTAGTGAATCATAAAATACGCAGGTTTGGTAACTGCTCAATCATTGTCAACATTTTATATTGGAGTTAACAAATGGGTTTTTAATACAGAAAGATGCCCCGGCATTTCAGGGTGAAGCCAAATGTATCTGTAAAAAACCTTATACTTATACGTAAAGTGTAATTGTGTATTTGCAGTAGTCGCTCGCTTTACACCATCTAGATTAGCTTGCCTCGCCGAACATGCCCAGTCACCGTCGCTTCAAAAAAAAAAAAAAAAAACTGCAACACCACAACAGCGCGAACGTACGAGCGCGAATACATATTTAACCTAGCTTAAAATAAGGTAGGCTAAAAGAGACTGCGTCGAGGGGCCCACTTCTCTCTTAGCCACAACCTTGTGCACCCATAAAAATATCAAAGTAGAAGGGTTGTCATTGTGATATTAAGGAAACAAATTGCATTGGACAAGCCTTATCAAGGAACATTTACATGCTTGCTCATGGTGCTTGGGCGCAGTAGTGCCTTGCATCAGACTGAAAAATCTGTTTTACTATTCTCTTATTCCTTACTGTGAACTGCCAGTCCTTGCCCGTTTCGTGCCAAGGCAGAATAAGCTGTGCTGAACATTCTACAAATGGGAAGAGTTAATTCGGCTAATATATACATGACAAGGAACTGGGAAAACGGACGTACTATCGCGCTCAGTATGAGCTACATCACGCGAGCGCGTGGCCGAGTGCTTTGCAAGGTTGTACAGCGGCGCTGTTCATGGCATATTTTCGAGTTATCGAGATAGAGTTTGGCTGTCCCTGCGAGCGCGCATCACCCCCGCTTGCTTGTTTTCACCCCCGAAGTTACCATTTTCGTAGCTGCTATCACCGCAGGGCGAACCAAGGGCGTGCGTGAAAGCAAATGGAGGCGATGCGCACTCGCAGGCACAGCAAAACTCTCTCCGGATAACTCGAAAATATCCCATGATCGGCGCCAATGTACAACCTTGCAGATCGCTCGGCCACGCGCTCGCATGTTGCAGCTCATACTAAGCGCGGTAGTACCATTGCTGTGCCAGTCGATTCTGTATCGACATTTGCGGTCGTCAAATGTTGGCAGCCAAGTACCCGCTAGTCAGGAAAAGCTTGAAAGTGTAGGACTGCTTTCTGAGGGGTGCATTATACTGTTAACAATTTTTTGATGCCTAATGTAGTTTTCAGCGAAAATATATTGTAACTATTGCAACGCGTTTATGTAGGCTTTCATTCACTACGCCTTTTGTCCCTTGTTTCGCTGCTCTCTTAAAGGCATATCTTTCAGTGCTGACCATCCAGTGCCTTGGTGTTGTTTGACAAGCTTGACCACGGCTGTTTTCTGTAAAAAAACGCAGTTGCTGTGCGTTTGGCACGAAGTGACGGGCCTGCAGGTGGGCCACCTGTCGGTACTGATTTTCCTACTGCAATCGGGGGTGCTATCCGACCACCGGCTTGGTGAAGGCCTCGCCTGCCCGTGTACGACACTCGACACCTGGTGCCACCAGGCCAGGTAGGTTTTCATTTACAGCAGTCTATTGGGAACATCCTCGCAACTTTCCAACCTCGCTTTTCAAGCCCGTTGTAGTGACCAAAGATTGATTGCATTGGTTATTCTTACTGGCGCACGTTGTCGAAGCTATAAGGATTGTGCCGCACATTGCTCAGGCGTAAATGAACCTCACCTAGGAAATGCGAACATTTACCACACTCGCCGTCATGGCGGCGAGTGGCGCTAACACTCATAGGTCTGCGTGCACATAAATACCCGATAAAGTGGACGAGGGGACGACCGCCTCCGCAGCTCAATTGGTAGAGCATCGGGCGGGTTATCCGTAGGTTGCACGTTGGGTCCCTGCCGGCAGGATGTTGTCTATTCGTCCACTTCACTTTCTTCACGTTTATATAATTACTACAGAACAGTTAAAACAGTACAATTAACGTCACCTATACCTTCCTTGGCTTCATTATCTGTTGGTTCTCATTAAGGTTTTATCGAACAAAAGAAAGGAGCCCTTAAAATTCTCTTCGTTCAAGGCAGATTCCGTGTGATACTCCTTTCGCTCTCCGAATGCTCCCACCGTGGTAGCATAGCAGGTTACATAGGTAACACATTTAACAATTTCGTGGGTGAACTTGCGTCCAGCGGGCTGTCGCGGTGGTACAGTGGTTGTACGGTGCTCTGCTGCTGACCGGGAAAATGCGGGTTTGATCCCAGCCGCGGAGGTGGAATTTTGAGGGAGGCGAATTGCTAGACGTCCATGTACTTACATTTAGGTGCACGTTAAAGAACACCAGATGGTCTAAATTTCCGGAACCTTCGACTACGGCTTGCCTCATAAGCATATTGTGGTTTTCGCACGTGAAACCCCGGGTATTAATAAAGGATTGCTTTATAGTGGAACGCTTTGTATTTCATACGCGTGTCAACTGTATGCTTTGAACCGTAATCGCTGTAGCTAGCGTAAATAATTCTGGAAGGTAGATGGCTATTCGCGTCACGCATTCACTGTGTTTAGAAGCATCGAATACAATGGAAATGTTGCAAAAATAGAAAGTGGGGGATCGTGCCGAACGATAGCACGCGCAAGTTTTATGCAGTCAGACATGATCACTGTGAAAGATTTTAACAAGCGCGTGTCTCGATATTGTGCAGCATACAGAAGCATGCTAGGGGGCTTCAGATGTTTCGCGCATAGACAGATGATGCCGGGTATTAGTTGTAAATTGTGTAAGATTTCATTTGTAACGATGTGTGCTCAACGATATGCCGCTTTTCAGAGTTATTACAAATACCTATCACTAGCGCTCCCACAAGTTATTTGCAGCGCGAGAAGTACATGCGTGAAAGAAACCGCAGGTTTCCCGACCAAGCACTACTTGTGAAAGCCGCTGAACACGGGATGCAGGATAACTGAAAGTTAAACTTGGACAAAGAGTTTATGCAAGGATACAAGGGTCTCTCAGCAACTCAACCTGAATGAATCGGATGCCGCAGGACTGCAAGGTGAAGACTCCGCCGGAATACGGATACGGGGACCAAGCCTATATTTTGCCCCATCCAATCGTGTTTGCCATTTTGACGAGTCAGAGGTATGTTAAAACTGCCATTTGACAGTTCACTTGGTGTCGGTCGTCAGCGTACTCTCACTTTGTACAGTGCCGGTTGCTTCACGCTACCGCTTTCATTGTTACTTGTAAAGAGGAGTTGATTTTACAGTTCGTGCACAGCGTTACGAAAATCAACTAATTGCTGAAAGAAAGTGTAACTGAATGCGGCATTTAACGTACGATGTCTAACCTCACGTTAGTGCATGGTGTATCGAGAAAAACGGGCAA
This sequence comes from Rhipicephalus sanguineus, assembly GCF_013339695.2. NCBI lineage: Eukaryota > Metazoa > Arthropoda > Arachnida > Ixodida > Ixodidae > Rhipicephalus > Rhipicephalus sanguineus. The sequence continues at coordinate 49,248,103 of NC_051176.1, forward strand.
AAGTTCTCCTCAAGGGCCTCTGGCGCAAACAAGCCAGTTCGCTACATGGCGCCGCCAAAGGGGATGGCAAGAGATATCATCATCATCATCATACTTAGAGGAAGTTTATTAAAAATACGCGTTCCTGGGTTTGAGAATGATCGCCTGGAATATTTATAAGTTGCTCTGAGCTGGCACACAGCCTGCGCAGCCCATGCTTGGTCAGGGGGCCACAAACCAGGGGGACTCGAGATGCTGTTCTTATTATAGTGACAGCTCCTTCTAAAGAGGGCGGCGAAAAGTAAGCGGTAACATGGGGACATAGAATTGCCCTTACCTTTCTACTAGAGTTTCCTCCATGAAGGGGTGAGACCATACAGTGGAGCCTGTCAGTGTTTCGCCAGAAAACAGACCTGTAAGGTAGCGAACATATTGGGATTCTTCTGTTTAGTGAAGCATAAAGGGCGTTTTCATAATCAATGCATAATTCTGAACAGTTGGTAGTGTTGAGAGGACGCCCTTCAACACGAGCTAAAGCGCGCATTGAAAACTCCGGCATCGTTAACGACAGAGTAGAAAAGCGTCGTTTTTTGTTCATATCAGCCCATTTTATCTCCACTGCAGGACGAAGGCCTCTCCTCATGATCTCCTATTCACCATACGTAGTGCGAGCTTGTTGCATTTTATCCCTGCGAATTTCTTCATCTATCTCGCTGCTGCCCTTGGCTGAATTTCCCATTCGTTGGCAACCATTCCTTTGCTCTAACGCATGGTTGCCTATCCTACGCATTACGTTTGCGGTCCAGGCTTAATGCCAACTAGAATATCCACTACCCGAGTTTATTTTATTTATTTCACAATACTGCAGGCCAGGAGTGGAATTACAAAGGGAGAACAGCATAGAAATAATTTATAACAATACCGTCACTACATGCAATACGTCAGTTTCGCAAGTACGATATTTAACAAAGAAATGAAAAACAGCACACATAATTTACAACAACACTCGCACGACAAGTAATATAAGTTTCAATGATGCAATATTAAACACGACAAATGGTGTCCAAGGGCTTCATCAATATTGTCTGCCTCGCAAACGAACAATGGGGGGGGCTGTTACGAGCTTTCATGAGATTAGTTGGTGAATCTAATCTTATGTATTTTATATATATATATATATATATATATATATATATATATATATATATATATTGTAAAGGAAAGACACAGAGAAATAGACACAACGCCTGTTGACTATAGGCCGGCTGTTCTATTCTGCTCGCTTCGTCGTTCTCTTCCTCGTGCTGGTCAAGCACGAGGGCCCAAGCTAGGCCGCTGCTCATCGTCATGACACTCGGCCATGACTGCGAAAGATCAAAGCCGCCGACAATGTCTCTGGTGGCCGATGCTGGCTGTGTCGCTGTGGTCGGTCGCTACAACGCTGCGGCTTGGCTTGGTGCTTTGCCGATGACGCTTCTGGTGGGCGGCATTGACTACATCTCGGTGGTCTGTGCCGGCCACGCTGCGATTTGTTTCGGGGTTGCTCCATACGTGGATCTGGAGGACGAGACCGACTGTATCGCGGTGGTGGGTCTCGGCCACTCAGGAACTTTTTGTGGACAACTGCCATACATACATTTGGCGGTGGGCTTCGGCTGTGTCGCGGAGTAAGCGGCGGACGCGGCACGGCCAAAGAAGCTTGCCGGAACAGCATCCGAGAACACACACCGGGTGCCTTGGCTGGGGGCTCTAGTGCAGGTTCTTTTGGGAAAGAAGATGGTATTTCAATGGGCTCTGGGATTATCCACAGGGCAACGTTCTCGCGCTTGTCCCGGAGAACCTTTTCACTCAATGTGAAGTGATGTGGCGCGCATTTGGTCAAGGAATGCTCTGGAAGCGGCTCCGGTGGGTCTGTGAGCACAGTGGTGTGTGCCATGAGATCTTCCGGTACACTCGCGAAAGGCGCGCCAGACACGAGAGGTTCTGGCACCTGCGCGAAGGTGGTCGTGGTCTCTGGCAACGTTGCGGAATTCGAGATCCTTGACGGAAAACCCTGCTCGCGGCCGGTATCGTCTGCCGCGTGGCCTTCTGCGTTGCTCTCGTTGGAGATGTTGCTGCGAGTGTCTTCTGCGCCGAGGTTGTGTCCCTCATGAAGCTCGTCATCGAGCACAGCGATGGATGCCTTGGGCTCTTCCGACGCCTGCACCGTAGGCGTGTGAAGCACGACAGAAGATGGTGTCTGTATGTGCCCCAGCGAAGGCGAATCTAGGGCCGGCTCCTCCAACTGCGCTGGACGAGGAGTGGTCTCGGCCTCTCTCAGTGATGTTAAGATGCCGTGTACCGGCGCAGAGGCGGAGACCAGCAGTGGAGTGCAAGACCGGCGTCCAACATCACTTTCAGGGCAGCCCGAGAGGGTTTCTGTCGTGGGGCTCGAGGGCACCGAAGCCCCATCGAGCTGGTGCCCCAGATGAGCTCGATGCCCGAGAGAGGGCACGTTGGTGAAGGGCACAGCTACATCATAGAAGCGCTGTGCCTCGTGATCTCGGGCGGAGGGCAGGTTTGTGCACGCCCGAGCCGCGCCGTCGAAGTGGTGTGCCTCACAGCCCCCATGCACGGTCGAGAGTGGGTCTGGGGAGATAGGGTCACAGGCATGTGAAAGAGGACGAAAAAGATTTGCGATTTTTGCACACCTTGCCGACCAGGATGGCTGCCTGACGCCCTCGTAGGCATGCCATGCCTTAGCGGCATCGCGAAGGCTGTCGATGGCAATCATCCATTTTCGATGGTCCGACCAAGCGTGGTGGGTGCCGAGCGAGTTGATAGTCTCAATCCACCCGAAGACGTCGTCCTGGAAACCACGGAACACCGGCACTGCCCAAACAGCCGGTGATGGTGCAACGGTAGGCGAAACTCCGGGGCATGACGACGCCAACCAGTCGAGTTGGTATGAGAGCTCCGTGAGGGCACACCGCAGCTCTCTGCGGCTCTCGGGTGAGCTCTCTTCATAGTCTTGCGAGGCGGCGGCGGCCAACGCGGCATTGAGCGAGTGCAGTGCTGGCAAGGCGGCAGGGCACAGCACGGAGATTGACGCTGCTAAGGCGTTCACCGTGACTCGGAGTCGTGCGATGGTGGCGGAAAGCTCGGCGGCGCTCTCGGGCGATCCGCGCGTGGTGCCTGTGTTGACGTCCGAGAAGTATGATACGATCAGCGTACTCATAGAGGAGGGACCCTTGTCCGAGGGAGCTTGGACAGCACCCCTAAGCGGCTCGGGTGCCGATGGAGTAATGAGTAAGCCGTTGTCGCTGCGGGAAGCGTGAACGGCATTCCCGGGGTCCTGGCCGTTGGAAGCGTCAACCGCGTTCCGAGGTAACCGGTACCCGTGCGATGGCTTGTCGTGAACTGGTACTGCGGCGTCGATGAAGGAGGCTTGAGCCGCCGAGGAGGCCTGGACGCCGTCCACGGACGGTGCCTGAAACGCCGACAGATTGGCAGGTGGTGGCGAGGAGGCATGTATGCCGTCCCTGGGCGAGAGGAACCCGTGTGCATTGTTGCCGCGAAGGAGCACGTCACCGGACAAGTAGTTCCCCGGAACCACAATGGAGGCCTGGACGCCGTCCGCTGGTGGTGGGATGGATGCTTGTCGCGGCGATCTACTTGCGGGTTCCATCAGCGAGGAAGCGTGACGGCGTTCCTCTGGAAGACGCGTTGCCTCAAGCTAACAGCTGGGGTTCGTTGAAGCCTTTCGACGACTGCGCCATTGTAAAGGAAAGACACAGAGAAATAGACACAACGCCTGTTGACTATAGGCCGGCTGTTCTATTCTGCTCGCTTCGTCGTTCTCTTCCTCGTGCTGGTCAAGCACGAGGGCCCAAGCTAGGCCGCTGCTCATCGTCATGACAATATATATATATATATATATATATATATATATATATATGTATATATATATATATATATATATATATATATATATATATATATAATATTAGTGTACGGATCCCATACAACGGATGCATACTCCAATTAAGGTCTAATAATAGCATTCTACGCTTGACGTTTAACATTCGCTGTTGTCTTTGCAAGCTTCCTTTTTTAAAAAAAAGCGCAGTTTCCGAAAAGCTCAAGTGCAAATGGGCGAAATCTGTGCCCGCCACGTCATATCACTAGAGTGGTCCCTAAACATAGGTGTGCGCAGGGTTCCCCACCAGGAGGGGGGGAGGCAAAGGTTCATCGCAGCGCCCCCCCACCCTACTAAGTCAATGTATGGGGCACATTTTGCGCCCCCCTCCTCTTAGGTTATTAGCGGCCCCCTCTGCGCACGCCTTTGTCCCTAAATACTTATACTGTGTTACTGAATGAATGGGGGAGCCATTCATATTGTAGGTAAACACACTAGGATTAGTTTTCTGTGTTATATTTATGAGCACTGTTTTGATCAGCGTTTAATTCCATGTCCCACGCTGCGCACCAGCATTGAATGTTGCGTAGAGTTTGCTGTAATAGATTATGGCCTAATCGAGCAGGTTATGTTTTTAAACACAACACAATCATCCGCAAAAAGTTTAAAAGATACTGAGTCAGGGATTGCTTGTACTGAATCATTTACATATAATGAATAATAGTGGCCCCCATACATTTTTCTGTCGCACACCAGAACTAACATTCAGCATTCTAGATACACTCGTTTTAATTTCAACGAACTGCTCACTCACTCGAGAGAGACTCACTCGAGCAATATTATTCGACCCTGTCCGCGGCTACGTTACGCCTCTCCCCGCACACTAATCTGGACTACCGGCCATCAGGGCCTGGCAGTCAAAGAGGCAGCGCACGCTGCCGCCATTCCCCAGGCCCCTGCCTCGCCCGCCGGTGACCTTTCTGATTCAGAAGAAAACTCTCCTCTCCTCACTTTTAAATATGTAACAACCCATTATTGGGACTCCCACCACCGCTTTCCTGCGTCCTGCAAGGGTTCAAGAAGGCGGACGAGAGAATTCTCCGGCTATTCACTATACGCTACTGTGCCCGGCAGAGCTCAAACAATTTGACTCTTCCTTTTCCGATCTCTGCCAGTATTGTGAGATGGCTGACACCTGCGACATGGGATGGGCATGCCAGCTCAATCCATATTTAACCCCGCCCCCCAACCCCAACCTAACCCTCTCCCTCTCTTAGCAATGCCTCGCTCTGCTCTGCTCTGCTTTCCCACTCTCTTCGCTTTGCCCTCACCCGCTTCGCCAATTTCGCGGACGCTCGGCACGGCTGGAACTCAAACTTCAACAGCTTGATTGAACCACTATAGTAGACTAAACACTTTTAAGGTGTTGATGCTCTCCGAGAACGGTGCCACTTCGCTGATTGTGTCGAATAATTGTCGTTGAACAACAGCGGCCCGCACCAATTATCCTTGTAGGTAATTCTAAGACACTGTGTGGGTGGGACAGCCAGTGTTGTTTGGTGCCAAAATTTGTGACACACGAAGAATGAATTTTCAAATGTATATGGCGAAATCCTGTATGTCAAAAAATAACATCAACTTTTATTGCATGATAAAATGGTCCGGTTTGGTAACTGATCAAGCGTTGTGAATATTTTTATTGGAGTTGACGAAAGGGGTTATTGAAACTCGAAGTATGATACGCAGACCTTTCAGGATGCAGTGGCATATATATGTAAATAACCGTATGCTAATATATAAAGATTAGTTATGTATTTCCAGGAACCGCTCGCTTTACAATAGCAACAATCTTGGTGCACCTTCTAGATTAGCTGGCGTCGTCAATTATGCCCAGTCACCGTCGTTTCACTATGCTTAGCAAAACTGCAAGAGCGTCAGCGTACGAGTACGAGGTCATGTCTAACTTCTTAAGTTAAGGTAAACTGAAGGAGAACGGTTCGAGGCACCCGCTTTGTTAGGAATAACGCTTTGTTATGAAGCCATAGAAAACATAAGTGGCCATCATTCGCGGTTTTTAATTGAAATGTTGAAAGCCTGATGACGAACACTCACATGCTTGCTTATGCGGCTTGGACGCAGTAGTGTAGCATCAGATTGAAAAATTCCAGAGAGATTTCCTATTCTATTAGTCCTGACAGTGAAATGCAAAATGCAAACATGCCAGAGCTTGACCGTTTCATGTCAAGTCAGAAATAATAAGCCGTGCTGAAAAGACATGTCCATAAATCGGTAAATCTATTGGGTGGACGTATGCATGACTTTGAAGAAAACTAGCAAAACAGACTTCGTGGGATCCACCATTTACGTTTCCCTGTGCTGCCCCCTGTCGTTTTGGTAGGCTTTTTGGTAGGATCAATAGGCGTTTCGCGACTTTACCGCTAGGGTAAGGGCGCGTGCGCTGTGGCATCGTGAAAAAGGCGGATTGGTGTGCCAGTTTTCTGTCTAGACGGTCGTCAGTTGTTGGTAGCCAAGTACCCGCTAGTAAGCAAAAGCTCGAGAATGTTTAAGACTGTTTGCCCAGAGGTACATATTACTATAAAAGAAATAAATGTTGGGCTAGTTGGCTGAGGCATATTAGACATAAGCGGCTGTGATATAATAGCACAAGGAACGAAACGACGAACACAACGAAAGCGCTTGTCTTCGTTTTTCTTTCTTGTGTCCGTCGTTTTATTCCTTGCGCTAGTATGTCTCAGCCAGCCACATAATACAGTTACAATTTTTTTTTAAATTCACAATGTGCTTGTGAACGAAAATATCTTCTGGTGACTATTGGAACTACACTTTTTACTCAAGTCACAAAACACAGGCTCTTTGCTGGTAAAAACAAATCAACGGCATTGTAGCCCTAAGCAGGCATTCTACCACCACACGTTTTGCTCTGTCGTTTGGCTGCACTCTGGGGGGTATATATTTCAGTGTTGACCAAGCAGTGCCTTGGTGTTCACAAGCTTGACAGCTGCTCTTTTCTGTAAAAAAAACGCAGACTTGCTGTACGTGTGGTACGAGGTGACCGGCCTGCTGGCGCGCTACCATCCTGAACACCCTGTGCCAGCAGGCCAGGTAGGTTTTTATTTACAACACTCTATTGCAAACGTCTTCACACTTTACACGCTTTCCCAACCTCCACTTTCCAAGCTTTCTGTAGCGACTAAGGGTTTATATTCCACTTGTCATTCTTAGTGGCGCACGTGGCCGAAGCTGTCAGAGTTCTGCCGCACATCATTCGCCGTATTGGCTGCGAACAGCTCTGGCTAACACTCCGAGGATTACACTGACATACCTACCCGATAAAGTGAATGGGAAAGCGACCGCCGCTGTAGTTCAATTGGTAGAGCATGGGACGCGTCATCCGAAGGCTACAGGTTCCATCCCTAGCTGCGGAAAGTTGATTTCTAACTCACTTTACTTCATTTCCTTTTACTTCATAATTACAATACGACAGTTAAGACATACAATTATAGTCCCCCATACCCTCCTTAGCTTCATTCTGTTCGTTCCATTAGAAACGCGCCCTCGATCAATCCCCCGCTTTAGAATCGATTTAGTGCGATACTACTCTCTGTGTTTGAATTCTCCCACCTTGGTAGCTAAGCACGTAAGTCACCGCGCTGCTAAGCTCTAGGACATGGGTTCGGTTCCCAGCCTTATTTGGCCACGTCTCGATGATGGTGAAATGCAAGGACACCCGTGTAATTGCATTTACAATTACTCGGGTGATGTGTGAGTTCCGCAAACAAGTCCCCAAATGGTCGATACCGTACATGTACGGTGCCGCGTCTGCATGTTTCGAAGTTGCGCCAGTTTTCAAACTTTTTTGTGCCGAGCAAGTGCTGTCACCCTGCGCGGATGCCCGAAGTGCCCTTAACCTTTAGTTTACTTCCAAGATTTTTTCAGGCTCTCGCTCACACATCTGCACGTGCGTGGGCGCGCGGCGGTAAATGTGGTTTTGTGTCCCAGGCTCTGCGTTTCCTGCGCTCACTAAGACCGGATGGCGCGCGGCGGTAAATGTGGTTTCGTGTCGCAGGCTCTGTGCGTTTGCTGCGCTCACTAAGACTGACGTCTATCCGGTCTTCAATTTCTAAGGGTAACTGCGTGATACTAGTGAATGATTCTGCACTCAAACGGAAAGTACAGAATAAAGGATCTGGCTGCAGAACCCATAGACGGTTGTAACCCAGGAAGCAGGCCTGAACATTCACGGAATGAATGATAACCTTACCAGTATCACTACACAGCGTTCAACAGAAGTGGGAGGCACGGTCGTCAGACAAGACACTGGTGAGCTCTCCCAGGAGACGATAGACGTCATTATGAAAAAGCAAAGCATGAAAGCATCTAGCCTGACAGAATAGAACTGGTAGAGCTTTCAAAGCCAATCAACAGGCGTAAAGTGTCCGACATAAAAAAGCATAATACGGATAGAATTGAACATGCTCTGAGGAGCGGACGAAGCCGAAAAGCGGTGAAGAGAAAAATGGGCACAGGCAGAAAACCACATATATACACAGAGATAGAATAAAGGCGATTTCACGCCCAATAGGGATAAGATAGTTAATGTAGCTGAGGATTTCTACAGACATCTGTACAGTAGCCTGGACAAGCAAGACGATAATGGCAGTAGTCCTGAAGTATTATACATCCAGCCAGTAATGACAGAGGAAGTAAAGAAAGCATTGGAGGGAATGCAAATAGTGAAAAAAGCTGGTGAGGATGATTGTAGGACTGCCGTCAAAACTGGACGCACGGTTCTTTTTTTGTGTACTAGGTGCGGCCAACTTGGGGGGGGGGGCGCCAGTGGGGGTGCTTCTAAATGCCTGTGCCACGGCCGCTGGATAAAAAAGCGCACGGGTGCGGCCTGCCGCGTGCTCCGAAACCGGCGTGACGGGCCTAGTTTCTTGGACCACCGCCGCGGCGCCACCGGGCGGGGACGGGTTTCGCGGACGCCCGCGGGATCACATGCGCGGCGCGCTTGCGGCAGTTATGCTTGAGCGCGTGCGTCTTCATGTGACGCCAGAAATCTTCTAAAATTTATCTAGCGTGTACACATCAGTTAATTACCGATATTTCTTGTACATTCTTGCAGCGCTTGTGAATTTTTTTTCTTGCCTTGCCAAAGATGCAACTTCGCGCACCGATCGCTTTTTGCGGAAGTAATCGCGTGGGCATATTTTTCTGGTATCCTAGAAGACCACAACTAACCAACCTGGAGGTGCTGCCCCTTTCCTGGTGCATCGAAATTCTTTATTTTGGCTCTGAGTATGTTGCTTCAGATTTAATCATTTCGTTTCAAAAACGTGATCTCAGAAACTGCAGTGGCCACTGTTTATTTGACACAAAATAAGATAAACTTCTTCCTTCCTCCAAACATGTTTATAGTACACATACGGTACGAGAGAGAGAGAGAGCTCTTTATTGAAATGCAGAGAATTTAGCCGGCGTGTGTAAATTCGCTGACTTGCTACTCTGCGTGGGGAAGGGGATTGGGGACTGAAAGACACAAAGAGAGAGAGAGATATAGAAAAAAAATATATAAAAAGTTCAAATAGAATAAAAAAGAGGTAAAAACACAAACTGAGTTTTTTGTATCTTGGGCGGGGACGTGTGCTTGACAGTGACATTACGTGCTCTCAAGGTGTCATTAAAGTTTGTCGAGCTGACCGATGCTCCCTAAATATCTGAAGAGTAGTTTCATCGCTTGCCTCTGTTGCGTGGCGCAGGGTAAAGGGCCCAAGACATAGTCAATTGATAAAGTTCTTTCGGTCAGCATATGCATGCAATGTTCATAGAGCGCACGCTCTTCGGCATACGCTCGGCACTCCAACAAAATATGCTCGACAGTTTCTATAGAGCCACAGTTATTACAGTACGGACTTTCGGTTTGACCGAAGCGGTGCTGTAAACCGTTTCCATAAGCACTGTTTAGTCGAAGACGATGGTACAGAGTTTCGAGGTGTCGAGGAATTCTGCATGGGAGTCTTGTTCTTAGATGTGGGTCGATAGAGTAGAGGAAAGCATAATGATGTGTCGAAAGGTTCCAGAGCCTCTTGTTTTCTTCGGAAGCAAGTCCCTTAGCCAGCTGGGAAGCATCAGATTTAGTGAAATAGGTTCACCTATAATTTCGGTTTTGAAGTCCTTTGCGTGCCGCTTCATCCGCTTTTTCGTTGGCCAGAATCCCGCAATGAGCTGGTATCCACTGAAATGTGATAAAGTTACCTGTGGTAACAGCCAAGTGGTGTAAGTACGCTATATCAAATGAAATCGGATGATGATTTGTTTTCTTTAAGAGGTTGAACAGTATCTGGAGAGCTGCCTTGGAGTCGGTGAGGACCACCCATCGGTTCGGCGTTTGACGTAGAATGTAGAGGACAGCTTCTTTGATGCCATGAAGTTCTGCTGTCGTCGAGGATGTCCTCCTCTGTAGCCGATAAGATAATGGTATCGCATGCAACTGCCGTGAAATAATGCTTATCATATGTGCGACCATCTCATAGAAGGATATTCGAGTCACTTTGAAATTTCAGTGACTACATCTTCAATACTGACAATTGGGCGAGCTGTTACGGATCAATTAATATAAAAACGGTCAGACGGAAAGAGTGATTAAAAGCCTGAAAAACACACGAACATAACTGCTTGCATTCCTGCGCTTTTCAGTATTTCTGTATCTTCCCGTCGTTTTCATGATCGTGCAACGAATTCAACAGCGAACATAAAATCTGGACAAAATGTGAGAAGGTATTTTATTTATTATGAATTCAGGGCTCATCCCTGCTTAGCGGCAAACGGCGGCTTGTTGCAAACGTTGTTGAAATCCAGCAGCCGTGACACGTACCACCTTCTCGTTTTCTCTTATCTCTCGTTTTTTTTTAGTTCCCATCTTTCAGCCCTCGGCACCTTTGTCATCGGTTCCGGTTGTTTACGAACGCTGTCGCGTTGAGGTGGCGTGCGTTGCCCCGCAATGCCATGTGGTACTGATGTTGGTTGCCGTGAAAAGCACGTGTATTCCTTTTATTCAGAGATTTGGGTTGTCTGTGGTCATTAGCGGTACAGGGCACAGACTCAAACTTACCTCAGCAAAACATGCGGAGACAAAAAAAGTGTAGAAAAGCGGCTGGTGGGCGACGACAAGACTTCATTTCAAACAAATATACGTGGCAGCCAACACACACATTCCGAGCGACTCACAGGGACAAAGTTAAGGTGGGTCGCTTTTTAAAGCTATACGGTAAACAACAACAAAAAAAGTGTGTGGGGGGGGGGGGGGCGTTCCAGACCAAGACAAAACTCAAGATACAAAACCATATCGTGGCTTTGTATCTTGAGTTAAAGAAAACTTCAGTTGTAGCTTGATTCTTCGAGATATTAGCCACTCCATTGATCGGCCTTATATATACAACAATTTGATGACATTGCCCTGCTAAGAACTGTCAAAAATATTTGCAAGCCACTTCTAATGAATATATAATTCCGCAGCCTTTTCAACAAAGTTACGACGAGTGTGTCACTATATTTGTAGAATCCGCTAGTATCAAGCATCCGAAGCTCAATTACTTTTCGGCACAGTATCATGTATCAGACATCATGAAAAAGATTCAACGTATGTTTTTACATGCACTTCCTGTGTATAAAGAACATGAACTTGTATTGTCAGATGTTTCAAATAAATACTTGTCAAGCATTTTCAGAAAGGTGCTGAAGAAATGTCACGGAAATCAATATGTTAAAATAACAAACGATGCATTCATCACACGCACATAAATTTAACAACCACTTTTTCACACATTCAGCGCCATATAATGTTGCTACGCGCATTGTGGAATATTTTTTCAGACACAAAGCAAAAAGTTAGTCCTGGAAAAAAATGCCAGGAGCTCGGCACGTACACGGAAACTTAAGTGGCTATTTAACCAGATTACGCGAACGGACTCAACTGAACGCATGATATGTCATGACTGCGATAGATGAGATAGAAAAAAAAAGTCGCAGAAGTTCGCTAAGAAATGCTTCGCATTTAAAACCGCTTAGAACAGCTGAGTGAGATCGCTGTTGTGACCACCACCAACTAATTTGCTGCGGCTGCTGCCCCAACAGAGCCGCCGGTACCCGTTTCCCTTCCCCGCCCCGTCGCGCCGCAGCGGCCGCAACTGCAACTAGGGCCAACACGCGCTCTCCCATAGAAAGCCGCCCGAAGCGGCAGGCCGTACCGTGCGCTTTTTATCCAGCGGCCGTGCCTGTGCATCACCCTAAAAAGTACTAGACTCCGGAGAAGTGTGAGCCCATCGGATTCCTTGTCGCGCCCGGGACAAAGGAGCCCGGCCCCACTCGCAGGCGGCGGCAGGAGGGTTGGAAACGCTGTCGTAATGACCTCCCTGTTTGCTCAGCGGTGCCTTTCGGCGGCGCATGAATGGGCCGCCTCCGGGCCGCGTCGTTTGCCGTTCGCACGCTTCGCAGGCGCCACCCAAGAATGTACAAGGCCAAGCGGCCTCCTTTTTGTGCATCGCGCGGTCGCCGGAGGCATTCGTCATGGTGTGACGTCGTGGGGCATCGAACGCTCGGTCGGCACCTATCACAATTGTTTGTGCGCTGTCCGCCCTTCGGTGTGGTATCCATTTCCGCACTTTGCATTACAGTTCCAGCTGGAGCGGAAGCTGGAAAACGAGCTTATAAGTGGTGCCACGTGTGACGTTTTGCGCGGGGGGGGGGGGGGAAGCCGCGAAGTGGCCCGATGCAGGTCGGGGCACCCACAAGACAGGCGGTCTACCGTCCCTTCAGCAGGGTGTTTGACATGCCACCACAGGCGTTATCCTTAACAAAGTTTTAGGGGCGAAGCTCCTCAGCGTGTGAGCCTGTCCCTCCTTTGTAGTATGTAGTATGTAGCCACGCATAGTGGGATGTATCCACTCCATGTGATAAAGATGACGATGACCACTACACGTGATAACGATGACGATGACGCTGATGACCATGAAGTATTAGCGCGTTCCATGACGATGACGACTGATGACCATGAAGAATAAGCGCGTTCCAGTATAGTGGAATGTAACCACTACACGTGATAACGAGGACGCTGATGACCATGAAGTATAAGCGTGTTGCAGACCACAAATTCTCTTTCTACCATGGATGAAAACAATCGTGAAGGCGCTCTCGCCCTCGAAAGGCAAAACGGCAACGTCGACAATAAACGCTCCCCTGAGCTTAACGTCATATATGAGGACCCCCGCGTTTGTGTGTCATGTCTTTGTATGATGATCGAGTGGGCAAAATTTACGGGGATTGGCGGTTTACCAGATTACCTCCGGAGCTTCGACCATTCATATCATTCACTTCGTGGATATGGCGTGATTTTTTCTTTTCTTATCACTGCGTGCGTGCACTTAGCTCTAGACGCGTGTAGCGTCAGCTGAGCCTGCCCTGGCCACAACTTTAGTTTACTTTATTTGCATCTTGTTTGTGTGTTGCTTGGGGCGAGGAGCAGGAGCCCGCATAGGTGTAAGGAGGCGGTGACCTTGACGCGACTTTGTTGATTTGCTGCATGCACCTCCTAATTACAGGGAAAACAGGCGGCTATTCGCCGGCAGTATTGTAAAGGCGGAACATCAGGGTAATAAAAAGCGGTTCCGGTGTTCCGTCTGGTGTTCTGAGCCGGGCTTAAGGTGTTAGGCACCGTCGGCTCTGCCGAATCTCGTAGGGTCACCCTACAGAAGTTTCATTTCTAGTACTTGTTTTTCTTTATTTTTTTGTAACATTTATGCTTGTAACTCTTCTGTAATTCTGTAAATATAAGTTGTCTTGATTTTCCTCTAAACTTCTCCAGCGTATCACATTCTTCAAGCGACCAGCGAATCCAACGTTACTTCCTCCTACTTCGTTTATACCACCTCGGGTGGTGCGTCTCGGGCGCCGAGTGTGGAGTGTGGTATCTCATCTTGAAAAGAACCTGAACTTTACTATGATGTAACAGCTGATCTCTTGAAAACGGTGGACAAATTATTTTAGGAAAACTGGCCAACCTGTACAGGAAACGCCTCAATTGAAAGCCAAAATGCTGCATAGGCAGCTCCTCGCTGGTTCCATTGCAAGAAACCGATTCACACAATGAGTGGGATATTCCGGAATTTTTTCCCTTTCATTTACTTCTTGCGGTGCCTGTTGTCGTGCTTGGTTATTCTTCGTCGCCGCCTAAAGCACAAATGCACGCCTCATCCGTCTTCTTTTGACACCGCTTGTTCATTGTGCACGGATAATTATTAGCTTGTAATATCATTATTGTGCTTTTCACATCCTCGACCACTGTTCGTGCCAGTAATGAATAACTCGTTATCATCGTTAAATAGACACGCGCTGGCTTGACTGTGTGCGTCCTAGCGGCTCCAGTCAGCGCCTGCGCGCATTCTGCATTCGATTGTACAGAGTGACGAGATGTGGAGCGCAGCTCATAGCAACCAAACGCTTTTCAGCTATCCATTCTGGATAATAAAGTGCCTCTTGAAAGAGAAAAGGTGTTCCTCTTGTTGCCTTCGTCTAGTGCGATAAATGAGGTGACAGCATTCCTTTAGAACTTGTGCAGGTATTCATATATATAGTGCACGCCTAAGTGAATATAGGTGGCGCACACGCTTCCGACGCACAATAGTGCGGAGCCAGACCAGGATTTCGAATCGCATTCGTAGAAATGGTCGCATTAAACAGCTGTCGCATTGGCACGTTAGAGCTTACGCGTGAGAAAGCGCGAACTTCAAGTCATCAATATTCGCGGCACGATAGCAGGGGCGGCGCCAGGATTTTTTTACTGGGGGGGCACCCACGACAACTGGGTTCCTTCAGGGGGGCAGAGAGGCTGGGAACATATGCATTGTATGTTGACTATGCTTGCTCTTGGGGGGGCAAAGGGGGGGCAGGCGGAAATTTTGGGGGGGCTGGAGCCCCCCCAAACCCCCCACTGGCGCCGCCCCTGCACGATAGGTGGTCAGTGCTCTCATCGAGTCGGGTGTGTTAGCTTCTCATTTCTTTTTCACTTTCATAAAAGCGTAGCGTAAGAATATTGCGCACTAAACCTTAATGGTGGTTTTTTGGTGAGGCCTATTGTTTTGGCTTGGAAAATCTAAAATTGTAAACACAAATGCTTACCCACAAAGGAATACCGCCAGATGCAACGGAACAGCGTTTTCCCTATTGAACTTACACCGCAAATGTACTCTGCGATGTCGGTGCAGGTTAAAAAAATCACCGCCATATCCACAAAGTGAATGTTAGAGGAGCTTGCTCGGAGATGATCGGGTAACCCGCGAATCCTCCGTACACATTCCTCTACCATCATATATAGACGTGACTACGTTGCAGCTGCGGCCGAACGTGTGATCGAAGAGGTCGCGCTTGAAGCGTCGGTGCCGCCGGCGCCAACCTCAAGTAGCGACCGCTTTTGGCGCTCTGCTGCGGCATCTCGCACCCGCACTTCTTCGGGGTTCTCTTGCCACCGCTTCCGTGCTGCTTTTGCTTCGCGACCTCCCACCGCAGGGTCGGCTTGACGGCACGCCCGCTTACCTACTGCTTCGCTGGCCCGCACCTCCGGGTTTGCTTGACGGCGAGCCCTCTTCGCTTCTTGTTCACTAAGTAAGCTGCCGGCGAAGAGAAAAGCGCGCCAAACGCTATCGCCCAACGAGAGGCGCGGCCCTCAAGCGGTCGCCTATCTAACTAGCGCACGCGCCTAGGGTGGTGTGCGCCGCCTTGAGCGGTGGCGCGCCCAGTCCTCGGCTGGGTTTCCCGTTCGTTGACAACCATTCCTTTGCTTTGACGAATGGTTGCCTATCCTACGCATTACGCTGCCGGCCCAGGCTTAATGCCAACTAGAATATCCACTACCCGTGTTTATTTTATTTATTTCACAATACTGCAGGCCAGCATGACCCAGGCCAGGAGTGGAATTACAAAGAAAGAACAGCACAGAATTTATAACAATACCGCCACCACGTGCAATACGTCAGTTTCGCTAGGACTATTTTTAACAAAGAAATAAAAAACCAGCACCAAGAGTTTACAAACACTGGCACTACAACTAGTATAACAGTTCCAGGGATACAATATTCAACACGAGAAATGCTCTTCAAGGGCTTCATCAAAATTGTCTGCCTCGCATACGAACTCGGGTAGACTGTTCCAGCCCGAAACAGTGCGGGGAAAAGAACTCTGTGTGAATGCCTCTGTTTTGGCAAAAATGTGTTGTAGGGTTGTGTTTGCGACTGTTGGACGTCGCTCTTTCTTCAGTGGGCTTTAAATATGAAGGTGCAGAAGTACTAAATTTTCCGTTCAAATGTTGCGCGACAATTGCAGTCGACTGATTTTTATGCGGACAGGCAATGTGGCGATGTTATGAGAATTCAAGAGTTGATTTGTTGAATCTAATCTTTTGTATTTATTAAATATAAATATGATGGATTTCTTCTGCAGCCGTTCTAGGATCTGTATATTTTTTTAGTGTATCCGATACAACGAATGCATACTTCAATTTATATCTAATAGCAATATACGCTTGAAGTTTAACATTCACAGTTACACCATATTGCCACACCCACTTCTTGTTTTATTTTAATGGATTCGGGTTTGACAAGCAAGGACGGTTATCAACGCTCGACGCTGTCCGCGAAGCAATGCTCGAGAAACATCGCGACTGTAGTACATGGTTTTGTTAAGATTTCGCGCCGCACGCGAATGTTCCAGCTTTGTCGAGAGATAAAGCAGCCACCAGCTATATAAAATAGCGCCTGTATAAAAGCCGACGCGCTTGACCGCTTGTCAGTTCATCGACGGTCGACGCTCCGTTCGCCGCTATCAGTGCATAGCGTGTGTATTGCTGTAAATTTCCGTTTCTCGGCCACGAGTTCGGCCAAATCTGGGGTTTAACGTCCCAAAACCACCATATGATTATGAGAGACGCCGTAGTGGAGGGCTCCGGAAATTTCGACCACCTGGGGTTCTTTAACGTGCACCTAAATCTAACTACACGGGCCTCAAACATTTTCGCCTCCACCGAAAATGCAGCCGCCGCGGCCGGGATTCGATCCCGCGACCTTCGGGTCAGCAGTCGAGTGCCATAACCACTAGACCACCGTGGCGGGGCCAAATAAAGTTTCATCTTGAGCACCTCACCTGCGGTCTTCGTCGACGTCACGACCCACGTGACATCTGGTAGAGGTGCTGCTTCCTTGATGTTCCGGGCACCTACGAATAGCCGGGAACCAAGCCCAGAGCGTGAAGACGTCGAAGACCTTGTGCACCAAGAAGGCCCGGAAGACATCCCGGATCGTCGAGCTAGCCGCAGGCAGCTAGGACTACAACCCGAGTTCGGACCACTACCCCACAAGAACAAGACCTCGACGACGAAGACGACAGGCACCATGACCGCTGCTGTGTCACCTCAACGAGTCATCATGAATCAGCCCAGGGAGCCGCCGACTTTCCGAGGATCACCATGTGAAGACCCGTAAAGCTGGTGGGAGAAATACGACCGAGTTGCTCACTTCAACAACTGGGACTGTGACGAGAAACTTCGCCAAGTTTACTTCGCCCTTGAAGATAGCGCCAGGACCTGATTCGAAAACAGAGAGGCCACCTTGACGACCTGGGACCTATTTCGCACCGCATTCCTTGGAACCTCCGCAAGTGTCGTGCGTAAGTAAAGGGCCGAGGCCATGCTGGAAAGCCTTATACAGCTCCCAAACGAGAACGTCGGAATATACAGAAAAGAAATGACCCGCTTGTTCCGTGACGCCGACCCTGCCATGTCTGAGGAGAATCTATGATTCATAATGCGACGATTCAAGCAAGAGCTGTTTGCGGACCTTGTTCGCAACCCGCCAAGAAGTGTCAACAAATTCCTTACAGAGGCCACAACAATAGAAAAGGCGCTTGAGATGCGGACAAGACAGTACAACCGCCGCTCACCAATAACCGACTACGCCAAGTTCAAGCCCTCACCACCGACAGCCTGCGCGAGACCATCCGAGCGGTCGTGCGGGAAGAGCTGCGTAAGATGTTTCCGGAATCGCAGCCTCGAGTGGACTCGATCACAGACATTGTTCGTGAGGAAGTCCGGCAATCGCTTGGAATTCCCCGAAGCACCGCAGGCTCAGGCGGAAGCCATGAGCTATGCTGCTGCAGCCCAACGCAACGCCCCCCCCCCCCCCCCCCCCCCCCCACCACGCCCGCGTGAAGACGCCGCGCCGCGCAGCAGTTCTGCCGCCAGGCACCGCCGCCACCACCACCGACGCCATACCGCCCGCCGACAGGACAACGATGCGCCCCCCGAAAGACCGACGTTTGACGTGCCCCTGACAACCGCCCGCTGTGCTACCACTACGGGGAGGCCGGCCACACGTACCGCCGCTGCCAGTACCGACAGATGGGGCTACGCGGATTCGCCGTGAATGCGCCGCGACCGTAGCCAGGCGAACGGCCTCGCAAAATCGAAGACTACCTCACCGGAACACAGTGGCATGAACGACGACCTTCCCGCTCGCCGTCGCTCGGCCGCTATATGTCAGCGCACCGCCGGCCGTACACTAGCCCAAACCGGCGCCGGTCGCCTAGCCACCAACCGACAAGAGGGCCGTGCGCCTATTTTTCGGCTTGTGCGCCTAATACAGACGTTTTGTCAAAGACTTTCAAGGATCGCCGAGCTTCTAACGCAGCTCACGAAGACCGACGTCGAATTCAGGTGACAAACAGCGCAAGTCGAAGCATTTCATGAACTGAAACGACGCCTTCAGGCGCCTCCGATACTTGCGCATTTCGACGAATACGCCGATAGGGAGATTCACACCGATGCAAGCAGCGTAGGACTCGGGCGCCGTCCTTGTGCAGCGGACGGGCGGACTGGAAAGGGTTATCAGTTATGCTAGCCGGTCGCTGTCTAAAGCAGAGGTCAACTATTCCACAACAGAAAAGGAGTGCCTCGCCATCATCTGGGCTACGTCAAAGTTTCGGGCCTACCTCTACGGCAGGCCCTTCAATGTTGTCAGCGACCATCACGCCTTGTGTTGGCTAGCTAACTTGAGGGATCCTTCAGTTCGCCTCGCGCGGTGGAGCCTAGATTTCAAGAATTTGACATTACTGTCGTGTACAAGTCCGGAAGGAAACACTCCGACGCCGTCTGCTTGTCTCGTGCCCCCCGTCGACCCACCACCGCCCGACGACCAGGATGACAGCTTCTTGGGAGCCATAAGTGCCGACGACTTCGCCAAACGACAGCGAGCCGACCCGGAACTGAAGGGTCTAGTGGAATACCTGGAGGGCAGGACCATCGTTGTCCCAAAAGTATTCAGGCGAGGATTGGCATCATTTTCCTTGAAAAACAACGTCCTCGTAAAGAACTTCTCTCCGGCCCGAACCAGCTAACTTATCGTTGTACCTTCGGGACTGAGACGAGATATTCTCCATGCTGTGCACGACGACCCGACGGCTGGACACCTCGGACTTTCGCGCACGCTCGCACGAGTACAGGAAAAGTACTACTCGCCGCCCCTTGCCGCCGACGTCACTCGCTACGTAAGAACGTGCCGAGGCTGTCAGCGACGGAAGACACCGCCCACAAGACGAGCAGGCTTCCTTCAGCCAATCGAGCCGCCTCGGCGACCATTCCAGCATATCGGGCTGGAATGGGGCCGTTCTGGGGCCGTTCCCAACGTCGACTTGCGGAAATAATTGGATCGTCGTGGCTACCAACTACCTCACCCGCTATGCCGAAACAAAAGCCCTGCCCAAAGGCAGTGCCGCTGTAATAGCCAAGTTCTTCGTTGAGAGCATCGTCCCTCGACACGGCGCCCCAGAAGTTGTCATCACCGACAGAGGTATGGCGTTTACGGCTGACCTAACTCAGGTGATCTTGGAATACAGCCACACAAGCCACCGCCGAACAACCGCGTACCACCCACAGACCAACGGCCTCACCGAGCGTCTAAATAAGACCATCGCCTACATGCTGGCCATGTACGTCGACGTCGAACAAGACGTGGGACGCCATCCTTCCGTACGTGACCTTCGCGTACAACACGGCCGTACAGGAAACGACGCAGATGACCCCATACAAGTGGTCTACGGACGGAGCGCGGCAACGACGCTCGACGCCTTGTTACCAAACGTGACCGATGAGGACGGTTATCAACGCTCGACGCTCTAAGCGAAGCAGTGTTCGAGAAACTTCGCGGACTATTGTAGATCGTTTTGTAAATTGCGCGCCGCACGCGAATGTTCAGCTTTGTCGAGAGATAAAGCCGCCAAAAGCTATATTGCTGGAAAATTCGATAGCGCCTGTATAAAAGCCGACGCGCTTGACCGCTTGTCAGTTCATCGACGGTCCACGCTCTGTTCGCCGCTTTCAGTACATACCGTGAGTATTGCTGTAAATTAAATTTCCCGTTTCTCGGCTACAAGTTCGGCCAAATAAAGAGTTTCATCTTGGACCACCTCACCTCGTCGACGTCACGACCCACGTGACAATATTGCACCAGTTGCGCCACGTACAGCAAATCAAGCAGGCCTCCTTGAGGCCTGCTGATGTGCTGTACGTGGCGCTAGTCATCAGCTAAAGAAATGGCGATGTTGGAGTGCATCAAAGAAGCGTCCTATATGTAGGGCACTAGGCATATATGGGTTAAACTGTTGTGCAAATATTTACTCCAGTTCTAGTCTCAGCGCTTCAACGAACTGTTTCACGCAGTCTTTCATGATCTTTTTTTCGTGCTGTCAGTGTGCATATCGATACCCGAACTAACAGTTATGAATGAAGATGGCTTCGTCCGGTCCTGGAGTACCTGCATCAAGTAGAACTGCAGGCATTTGTATGATCGCAGTGTGCAATTTTCTACGTTTGAGTTTTGAGAACTTTCATGAATGTATAAAGGAGATATCAAAAGGCGGACAACGATACACATAGGTTCCTGCATTAGTACCACATTGCATGCAAATTTATTTGCTCTATAAAGGCGTTTATTGACGGCACTAGTCGACGAAGCCCAACGGCGACAGTCAAGACAGAGCGCGGACTCTGAGCGCGAGGAGCGTGCTGTCAGAGAAGAGCCGAAGGAGACGACCCACTAGAGAGCGCCCGAGAGGGCGACCCATTACATAGACTTCCAACGCTTCGCTACAATTACCCCGGGTACGAAAAAGGGAGCCGCCTGGCGACCTAACTGCCTTGTGACTATGAGCGGGTCATGATAGGGCTTCAGGCGCTCCACGTTGACAATGTCGCGCCCTCGACGGCGCAGTGCGAAGATGGTTCAATGGGCTCGATCAGGTAGTTGACCGGGGATGTGCGTTCGACGACACGGTAGGGGCCGTCGTACTTGGGCAGCAGTTTGGAAGAGAGGCCAGGTGCAGTGGTAGGGACTGAGAGCCATACGAGTGCTCCAGAGCGGAACGTGGGCGCAGAAGTGGTGGTGTCACTGCGAATGCTCTTTTGCCGCTCTTGGTCATGCGTAGTAAACGTCTTGGCAAGCTCCCGACACTCCTCAGCAGTCTGGCTGTGGCAGAAATAGGCGCACACTCAGACGGATCCGGCTTGTATGGAAGGATTGTGTCGATTGTGTGCGACGGGTGTCTGCCGTACAATAAGAAAAAAGGGGGAGAAACCAGTAGTGCTCTGAGGGGCGGTATTATAGGCGTAGGTGACGAAAGGCAGAATGGCATCCCAATTGGTGTGATCGGCGGCGACGTACATGGAGAGCATGTCGCCGAGCGTGCGGTTAAAGCGTTCGGTGAGGCCATTCGTCTGCGGGTGGTAGGCAGTAGTTTTCCGGTGAACGCTGCACTCTTTCAGGATGGCTTCGACGACTTCCGACGAGAAGACACGACCTCGATCGCTGAGCAGCTCCTGGGGTGGCCCGTGGCGCAGCATGAATCGGTGCAGCAGGAAGGAAGCAACATCGCGCGCTGTAGCCGATGGGAGGGCGGCAGTTTCGGCGTATCGCGTAAGGTGGTCAACAGCGACGATGGCCCAGCGGTTACCAGCCGACGTTAGAGGAAGTGGTCCATACAAGTCTATGCCAACGCGCCCGAACGGACGGTCAGGGCAAGGCAGAGGTTGCAGAACTGCGGCGACAGGTGCGTGATGTTTTGTGGCGCTGACAATCGATGCAGGACGCGAACGAACTTCTGCACGTAGCGGTACATCCCTCGCCAAAAGTACCGTTGGCGAATGCGGTGGTAGGTTTCGATACCCAGAGTGTGCGCACGCGGATCAGAGTGGAAACGATTCGCA
>NC_051176.1:49270398-49310397 GCF_013339695.2 Rhipicephalus sanguineus
TTCCTTTTAGAGCTTGTGCAGGCATTCATACATATAGTGCACGCCTAGTGAATATAGGTTCCGCACACGCAAAGCGTGTGTACTCGGTTTCGAGGCCGACGCACAGTAGTGCGGAGCCAGACCAGGATTTCGAATTGCTTTCGTAGAAGTGGTCGCATTAAACAGCTGTCACATTCGCACGTTAGAGCTTACGCGTGGAGAAACCGCGAAGTTCGTCATCAATATCGCGGCACGGTAGGTGGTTAGTGCTCTCATCGAGTCGGGTGTATTAGCTTCTCATTTGTTTTTCACTTTCATAAAAAGCATAGCGTAAGAATATTGCGCACTAACCTTAATGGTGGCATTTTGTGGTGAGGCCTATTGTTTCGACTTGGAAAATCTAAATTGTAAACACAAATGCTTACCCACAAACGAATACCGCCAGATGTAACGGAACAGTGTTGTTCCTATTGATCTTACACCGCAAATGAACTCTGCGATGTCGGTGCAGGTTAAAAAAAAATCACCGCCATATCCACAAAGTGAATGATGTTAGAGGAGCTTGCTCGGAGATGATCGGGTAACCCGCGAATCCTCCGTACACATTCCTCTGTCATCATATATAGACGTGACAACGTTGCAGCGCGGCCAGAAGTGTGGTCGAGGAAGTCGAGCTTGAAGAGTCGGCGCCGCCAACCTCAGGATAGCGACCGCTTTGGGCGCTTTCGCCGCGGCAATCCCGCGAACGCACTCTTCGGGGTTTTCTTGCCACCGCTTCCGTTGCTTGCTTTTTTTTTGCTTCGCGACCCTCTCACCGACAGGGTCCGCTTCACCCGGCACGCCGCTGACTCTTACGCTTCGCTGGCCCGCACCTCCGGGTTTGTTGACGGTCGTGCCCTCTTCTCTTCTTCTTCATTGAGTCAGCTGCCCGCGATGAGAAAAGAAGCGCGCCAAACGCGAAACGCACCAAACGCCATACGAGAGGCGCGGCCCTCTAGCGGTCACCTATCTAACTAGCGCACGCGCCTAGGGTGGTGTGCCCTGCCTTAAGCGGTGCGCGCCATCTAGTGAGCATTCTTGAAAATCACCGGAGAGCGCAGCTGCGCCTATGGCGGGACCAATGAGAACTAGTGTACACGCCACCAACGTTATAGATACTTTTCAGATACAGATACAGATAGGTGCGATTGCAGCGTTTATCCGACGATTTCAGGTTAAGAAAGAGCCCTGCCGCGCAACTTCTTGTTTTAGGCACGAGGAGTACAACTTCGGGCCTAGATACCGAGCTACGTCTTTCCGGGACCTCGGTAAAAACAGTAGTTCGCGTAAGTTACGCGTGCACTCGTAGATTAAATAGCCGTATACCGCCCTGTAATTTCTCGTTATTTCAGACACTAGAAGCAAAATTCAGAGTTCAGCTGTATGAGCTACGTCTTAAAAGCCTCGGTAAATGCTGCGACTCATCTGTTTTCTGCTCATAGTTATTTAAAAGCTGGTTTCACGAGTTTTAGCATTTGTATCTTCGACGCTCTGCACATTAGCTCAGCGTGCACTGCCCTAAAGCAAGTTGAAACTGAGCCCTTGCTGTAAGGTACGACCCTCGTTGAAAATCCCACTGAAACAACGTTATTTTTCTCTTCAGGTGACATAAACCAGTGGACTTTTTTTTTCAAGTATTCAGATTTCTGGATGTCTGTCAGTGGATAATATTTAGAATCATTCAAAGAAAAAACGCAAATTTGGCAATTTTTTTCGTTATTCCTTGCTGTTTCATATTGTTTCCCTTATGTATATCCCCACTCCCCTCTGTAATGCCCTTGGGCCCTGAGGGTACAATAAATAAAGACATAGGAACACAAATTTATTGACACAAGAACACTTGCCACGATCATACACTATTTCACTAATATATCGCATTTAGCTTACGAAATTGAAAATGCATGTTTAATGCATACTTTCCACGAGCATTCGAATTTCACACAAGTTTAGCTTTTTTTCTTTCCCTCTGCGCTTTGATAGCACTGTCGTTGTCTTGGCACTTTTGTCTTGCAAAAAATGCATCCGGGTTACAATATATACGTGAATCAACTCTGCAGTAAATTCGCTGTAGTGTTGTTTGTAGTGACCGCAGTGGTGTATCGAAAGGCAACTTATTCAGCAATTTACCGCTCGCCGAAACCACGTAGGTCAAATCCTCGCGGATGACAGTGCTCTTGAGGATGCAGTAGATGTCTTCTTTGAATTCTGGTCCCCCAACTCCAGTTGCGGGGAAGCTGAAGTGCAGCACTTTTTCCACTAGGTCAGAAAAACTGAAGTTCTCTGAAGGAGCGGGTACCTGTTGAGGGGATTCTTCCGGCAGATCGCAAGGCAGCTGTACAGTTTGTTGAGGTAGTACAGGTACCCTTTTCTTCGGCGACCTTCGTCTTCTGCGGCTGCATGACAAGTACACTGGCAGGTTCGGAAATAAACGAGGAACTACATCACTCCTCAGTGCCCCCGCACCGCGGTCGATTTCGACTACTCAATTTATGGTATACTTATGTGTCTTCAGTATGTCACCTTCTTGAAAGTGAAGGTCCCATACCTTGCACGTCTTCCCCAAAGGTTTGTCCGCGCGTGGAATTGACCTTTGCCACTTCTGCAGTAACAATGGGTCCGACGGCGGACGTTTCTGGGGTTTTTTCTATACCCGCTGGTGCACCCGGGCACAAAACATGTCGGCATGACGTCCCGAAGGTCTACAGCATCACGCACAGGATATCAGAAGGTCCACACGTACACATGTGCTCGGTGCGCCCACACGTGGTTAACGCTTGGATCGTGCCCGCGATATCAACAATCGGAGAGTCCTACGTCGTGGATGTCCGAGTGTCTGCATGAGTGTCGACGTCGAATTGTCTTCAGAAGACCGTGAAAGCCTGCCACGCGCACAGAGGGCGACGAGGCATACACACAGATTAGAAAAAGCCGGCAGGTCCCACGCATTGTGGGAATCGATGTAATGCGAAGCAGCCAGCAAAGAGCTGCATACATCGTCTTGTATGTCATTGAGGAAAATGCGTGTCATGGTTTTCATGTTAACTCTTATTATTTATGTTCGTCACACAGTAACGTCGCGCAATACCAACTTCGCGGTAGATCAAGCTAGCGAAACGGCTGCCAGCGCACCATGAGCGTGGCACGTAAGTCATGCTGTACAGTGTCAATTTTTATGAAAGGGAACACGGGAGCGCATGGCCTGCGCGCTCCGGCGGCTGCCGTAAGCTCCGTCAACCGACAGCTAACGAAAGCTTGCCCGCTTTTGGCGTCATCTGTTGGCTAACAAAATAACGAATCATGGCTGGTTGAGAAACGCCTTTAGATAACGCTGCCTCTCGGCTCGCGTTAAGGGCACTTCCTGCAGCTCGCGCAGTGCTGGCGCGCCACGCTCGATTTGTTGACAGGCAGACGACGCGCTGCCTGCATCGCCCGTTACGCGAGCCGAGATGCAGCGTTATCTAAAAGCGCTTCGCAACCGGCCATGACTTGTTATTTTGTTTGCCAATAGATGACGCCAAAGCGGGCGAGCTTCGTTAGCGGTCGGTTGACGGAGCTGAAGGCAGCCGTCGCAGAGCGCAGGCCACGCATTCGCGTGTTCCCTTTCATAAAAATTGACACTGTACATGACATGCATGTCATGATTTTCATGTTAGCTCGTGTTATTAATGTTCGTTACACAGTCACGTCGCAAGATACCAATTTTGGTGTATATAAAGCTAGCGAAACGGCCGCCAGCGCACCATGAGCGTGGCACGTAAGTCATGCTGTACATGACATGCGTGTCATGATTTTCATGTTAACTCGTGTGTTATTTATGTTCGTCTCACAGTCACGTCACACAATACCAATTTCGGGGTAGATCAAGCTAGCGAACCGGCCGCCAGCGCACCATGAACGTGGCATGTAATCATGATGTACATGACATGCGTGTCACGATTTTCTGTTATGACTTGTCATGTATGTTCGTCATACAGTCATGTTACGCCATACCAATTTTGGTGAACATTCGATTACCAAGCGACCAGGAGAGCACAAAGTCGTAGGTGGCTAGATAGATAGATAGATAGATAGATAGTAGATAGATAGATAGATCGTAGATAGATAGATAGATAGATAGATAGATAGATAGATAGATAGATATAGATAGATAGATAGATAGATAGATAGATAGAGACAGACAGACAGACAGACAGACAGACAGACAGACAGACAGACAGACAGACAGACAGATAGATAGATAGATAGATATAGATAGATAGATATAGATAGATAGATAGATAGATAGATAGATAGATAGATAGATAGATAGATAGATAGATAGATAGATAGATAGATAGATAGATAGATAGATAGATAGATAGATAGATAGATAGATAGATAGATAGATACGCTCAAAGTCGCAGAAGTTCGCTAAGAAATGCTTCGCATTTAAAAAAAAAACGGCACCACCGAGCACCAACACGGACACGACTGCGACGGCAGGGAAAGCGAGCGGAGAGTGCAGTGCGGCTGTTTACTTGGCGCAAAGTTGGACTGCAGCGCCCCCACACTCCCTAGGAGCAAATCGCGCCCGCCTCGAAGGAGGAGTTCGGAAACTGAAAAAGTATCTATAAACGTTGCACGCCACCGACAACGGACAAGGCGCGAGCGTAAGAAGCTTGGCGAGCAAGCACGTCAGTCAAAGCTGTCCCGGAGCCCGTCACTGCTCGGCGTCCCTCGTAGCCTTTGGCTTATTTGGTGCGACAAATCTCATGAATCAACCTTCCCCGTCGCGCATGCGCTGAGCTTAAAAGCGTAGCTAAAATTGCAGCGGTTCCAATATATCAACACGTGGCTTGAGCAGTGCGATAAAACCTGCGGCAGTTTTAGGGGGTCCTACATAGTCGCTGTGAAAAACATGTACAAGTATGCGTGCCTGTATTGTACCTGTAACTTGCAGAAGCAGTTCTTAAGTGCTTATGAGTTTTACGTATAAACAGAAGATACGCAAGATTTTATTTGTAACGTTAAATGATATTGCACATTGATGTTTTCTCAGCCATGTAGCGCAGCTTAATAAAGCTATTATAAATTCTTGTCGCAGCGTTTGCGCGAAACTTAGAACCATGGGGTTATTACGAGACAATTTTAGCGCTAGAAAGTAGATGCGTGAAAGAACACTGGAGTAGGGGTACTGGGACCAGGACCACAGCCCGATACTCCATCCTATTATATTTGGTTTACGAGCCATTTTTAATGCGCTTGAGACAGTAGACGACAGCGGCGTGAACGACTGCGACTTCGCTACGTACAGAAAACTGTCATTCTACACACCGTTTGGTGTGGTTCGACAGCACACCCTAACGTTGTATGGTGCCGGTTGCTTCGTACTGACGCTTTCACTGCTGTGTGGAAAATGGAATTAAAGGGACTGTCTACCGCCCGGAAAATTTTTTCTCATGGTGGTGAAAATGAGAAGATCGCTCGTCACATCGGCGGCAACGAGCATGCTTTTGCCCCATAAAAAAGGAGTTATATTTTAATTTGATGTTGAAAATCGTGAAAGAATTACAGCTAGCGTCACCCAATGCCAATATGGTTCAATCTACTGGTAGGACAAGAGATTCTCGCAGGTAGACTCATTTTGCTTAAAAACAAACATGTATAACATGAAATTGTATTTTACGCACTGTATTTTAGACACGTTTCGATTGCGTCAGAGAGTAATTTTTTGCTTTTCTTTTCTCACGCATACGAAAAGGCGCCCGATGGCGCTGCTTGCGGCGCCGTCTTCGATTTTGTCTGCTTCAACGACAGTTAAAACACACAATTATAGTCCCCTATGCCCTCCTTAGCTTCATTCTGTTGGTTCCATTAGAAACGAGCCCTCGGTCAATCCCCCGCTTCTCTTCTTCTTCATGGAGTCAGCTGCCCGGACAGCCAAACTCTCTCCCGATAACTCAAAAATATGTCATGATCGGCGCCACTTACAACCTTGCAGAGCGCTCGGCCGCGCGCTCGCATATTGTAGCTCATACTCGGCGCGGTAGTACCATTGCTGTGCCAATCGATTGTCTCGACTGTTGCGGTCGACAAATGTTGGCAGCCAAGCACCCGCTAGTGAGGAAAAGCTTGAGAGAAAGTGTAGGACTCTTTTCAGGGAGGTGCATTATACTGTTAACAATATTTTGATGCCTAATGTGGTTTTCAGCGAAAATATATTTTAACTATTGCAACGCGTTTACGTAGGCACTCATTCACTACGCCTTTTGTCCCTTGTTTCGCTGCTCTCTTAGGGGCATATATTTCAGTGTTGACCATCCAGTGCATTGATGTTGTTTGACAAGCTTGACCACGGCTGTTTGCTGTAAAAAACGCAGTTGCTGTGCATTTGGCATGAAGTGACGGGCCTACAGGTGGGCCACCTGTCCGTACTGCTTTTCCTACTGCAATCGGGGGCGCTATCCGACCAACAGCTTGGTAAAGGCCTCGCCTACCCGTATGCGATCCTCAACACGTGATTCAACAGGCCGGGTGGGTTTTCATTTACAGAACCTCGCTTTTCAAGCTCTTTGTAGTCATCAAGGTTGATTACAACGCCACTGCTTACCCGTTTCGTGCCAAGGCAGAAATCATAAGCCGGGCTGAATACAAATGTCCACAAATAGGAAGATTTAATTGGGCGGATATGTACATGACTTGAAACTGGAAAAACAGACGTACCATTGCTATGTCAGTCGATTGTGTCTCGACTGTTGCTGTCGTCAACTCTTGGCAGACAAGTAGCGCGCTAGTGAGGAAAAGCTTGAGAGAAATTTTAGGACTGTTTTCTGAGAGGTGCATTATGTATACTGTTACAATTTTTTGATGCCCAATGTGGTTTTCAACGAACAGATTTGCTGTTAACTATTGCGACCGCGTTTTTTAGTCATGTCTCAAAACAAGGCTTGTTTGCTAGTAACAAAAAAAACCAAAGCATGGCATTGTAGGCCTATGTAGGCGTTCATTCACTACGCCTTTTGATCCTTGTTTCGCTGCTCTCTTAGGGGCATATATTTCAGTGCTTTGGTGTTGACAAGCTTGACCAGTGATGTTTGCGTTAAAAAAACGCAGTTGCTGTTCGTGTGGCAGGAGGAGGTGACAGGCCTACAGGTGGGCCACCTGCCCCTACTGATTTTCCTACTGCAATCGGGGGTGCTATCCGACCACCGGCTTGGTGAAGGCCTCGCCTGCCCTTATGCGACACTCGACACCTGGTGCCACAAGGCCAGGTAGGTTTTCATTTACAGCAGTCTATTGGGAACGGCCTCGCAACTTTCCAACCTCGCTTTTCAAGCCCTTTGTAGTGACCAAGTATTGATTACATTGGTTATTCTTACTGGCGCACGTTGTCGAAGCTCTAAGGATTGTGCCGCACATTGCTCGGGCGTTAATTAACCTCACCTAGGAAATACGAACATTCAGAAACGCAAGTCCCACACTCGCCGTCATGGCGGCGAGTGGCGCAAACACTCCCAGCTCTGCGTGCACATAAATACCCGATAAAGTGGACGAGGGGACAACCGCCTCCGTAGCTCAATTGGTAGAGCATCGGGCGCCTTATCCGAAGGTTGCACGTTCGGTCCCTGCCGGCAGGATGTTGTCTTTTCGTCCACTTCACTTTATTCACGTTTATATAATTACTACAGTACAGTTAAAACAGTACAATTAACGTCCCCTATACCTTCCTTGGCTTCATTATCTGTCGGTTCTCATTAAGGTTTTATCAAACAAAAGAAACGAGCCCTTAAAATTCTCTTCTTTCGTTCAAGGCAGATTCAGTGTGTTACTCCTTTCGCTATCCGAATGCTGTCATCATGGTAGCATAGCAGGTTACATAGCTAACACATTTAAGAATTTGGTGGGTGAACATGCGTCCAGCGGGCTGTCGCGGTGGTACAGTGGTTGTACGGTGCTCTGCTGCTGACCGGAAATACGCGGGTTTTATCCCAGCCGCGGAGGTGGAATTTTGAGGGAGGCGAATTGCTAGAGGTCCATGTACTTACATATAGGTGCACGTTAAAGAACACCAGATGGTCTAATTTCCGGAACCTTCGACTACGCCTTGCCTCATAAGCATATCGTGGTTTTGGCACGTGAAACCCGGGTATTAATACAGGATTGCATTATAGTGGGACGCTTTGTATTTCATACGTGTGTCAGCTGTATACTTTCAACCGTAATCGCTGTACCTCGCGTAAATATTCTGGAATATACATGGCTATTCGCGTCACGCATTCATTGTGCTTAGAAGCGTAGAATACAATGGAATGTTGCAATAACAGAAAGTGGGGGATCGTGCCGAACGATAGCACGCGCAAGTTTTATGCAGTCAGACATGATCACTGTGAAAGATATTGTGCAGCATACAGAAGCATGCTAGGGGCTCCAGATGTTTTGCGCATAGGCTGATGATGTAGGTTATTAGTTGTGAATGCTAATAAATGAAACGTTATTATGGGTGGTGATTTTAATGTAAATCAGTTTACCGATAATCAAGCAAAATTTCAGTTACTTGAAGTTATGCTTGCGAATAACTGCGATAACCTTATTCATCAGGCCACCAGGGTTACTTCACAGTGTGATACGCTTATTGACTTATGCTTTACAAATGTACCAAAGGCTGAAACTTGCTCTGGTGTCCTAGGGTTCAGATATCAGTGACCATTATCCAGATTGCAGATTTTTCCAACCCACAATTGTTCCAGTGCAGAAAAGTTCACTACGAGACGCATGAATCAGCGCAGCATCACTTTATTTCAGTCTCTAGTCGTCAGCACAAACTGGGAAGACGTATACTCCGAGCAAAATCCGTCTAGATCATATGAATATTGTATCAAAATTACAGCACAGTTATAATGCTGCTTTTCCTTAACAACAGTAGTGAAGGCACAGAAACGCCCGGGAAGGCATGGATCACGAGCGAACTTTATTATCGCATTAAACAAAAAGAAAATTATTTGCTAATTTTCTAAAAACACGTGATCTTCAAATATGTACGGAATTTAAGAGTTTAGAAATAGGTTGAATGTTGACCTAACGAGGCCAAACTTGCCTTTTTTGAACGCAAGTTTGAAAGCGTCGCCCAAAAAGTTGTAAGACAGGGAAGGTCTTTCGTGAATTGACAAGTATCCCTTCATCAGGAGTACCACCGGAATTAGAAGTTGATGGCGTGAGGTATTCTGGAGATTCTTTAGCAAACATGTTAAACAATTACTTTATCAATGTTGGAGCTGCCGAACCCCTCCATACTGTACAACCAGAACGAAGTTATATGACTACGTGCATAGAGCTGTGAAAGGACGCTCTATTTCTTAGTCCCACTTCAAGAATGAAATCATTTCTATTCTAGGTTCTCTGAAAACAAATCAGCTGCCGGAGAAGACGGCATAAAAGCTTCACCAGTTAAGGCCGTGGCACATGACATTGCAAAGCCATTAACGCACATCTTTAATGAAATGATATCATCTGGTATATATCCTGATAAGCTAAAAATTGCTCGTGTGACTTCATAAAGGCGGAAAGTGTAACGAGTTGCGTAATTATAGACCAATATCTGTACTACCAATATTTCTAAGTTGCAGAGAAAGTCTTGGGCACGCGATTTAATAAATTTTTATCAGCGAAAAATGTTATTGTAGAGCAGCAGTTCGGATTTCAAAAGGGAAAGTCTACAGAAAAGGCACTTGTACGAATGAAAGATAAAATCATCCAAAATATTGAAAACAGGTTATTTACAGGTGGTATATATCTAGATTTCCAAAAAGCATTCGACTCCATCAAACACGAAATTTTATTCCGTAAACTTGAAGCATAAGGCTTTAGAGGTAAAGCACAAAATCTTATCCGTAGTTATGTGCACAATCGACTACAGTACAGTTCTCTTCAAGATGCTCAATCTGAAAAAACTGTAATTAAATATGGTGTGCCCCAAGGCTCTGTCCTGGGCCCTCTACATTTATAACATACGTAAACGATATTGTTAATATCCCTTTCACTGGGGAGGTAATAAGGTATGCTGACGATACAAGTGTTTTCTTTTCTGGGAATGATTTGAAGGAGCTAGAGGCGATGTCAAACAACTGGTTGAATGAGCTTAATCTCTGGGTATCTTCTAATAAACTAAAATAAATGTTAAAAAAGACAAAGTTAATGCTTCCCTATCCTAAGAATAAAGAGTAGATTACATTATGAAATTATACTACCGGGCGATTCGCAACTGATCTAGTACATAATCATTCATTTCTAGGCGCTTCTTTCAATCAAACTTAAGTTGGTCAATACACGTGAACAATGTAAGGATGAAGGTAGCGAAGTCTATGTGGCATGTTGAACCGTTTACGTAACTTTTTAACAACTACCTTAAAGAAGGAATTGTATTTTCCATAGTCCATTCTCATTTTAGTTACTGTTCGTTAGTGTGGGGAACAGGAAGTAAGACAGATAATGAAAAGCTTTCTTCTTTACAGAGGAAAGCAGTTAGACTACTTCATTCGGGGTATAATGTAGATGCATCAGCTCTCATGTTAAAGTATAGAATTCCACAATACTGCCTTGTTTACAAAATCAAATTGTCGATGTACATATATTGCGAAGTATCGGGAGACTGGGGTTCATTTAGCCGTCGCTACTTAAGCAGGAACACCGGTCACGACCTTCGTAAAACCCACATAGTTGTGGAAAGAACACGCACAAACTATGGAATGCAAGCAATAGACTTCCAGATTATGAAATTATGTAATGAGCACCCTGCAATAATTGAACTGGCACGATCGTGCACAAACTCTAAAAATTTCAAAATGAAAATTCGGTCCCTCTTCACACTTAGGATAAATGCACTTTCTGCACGGTTAGGGTGAGCTACAGTCTCTCATACTATTTGTATGTATATATTTTTGTGTATGTATATATGCTTTTTGTGTGCGCATTGCCATGATTTCTATTGTTACTACAATGATTTCTCTTGTTCCTTCTTTATTTTATTATTTGTATGTATATATTTTGTGTATGTATATATGTTTGTGTGCGCATTGCAATGATTTCTATTGTTATTATAATGATTTCTATTGTTTCTATTGCTACTGTTACGCCCAGCGCGAGCAGGACCACGTCAGGGGGCTAACCACCTCCTTTTGTCCTGACCGCGGGCAATGCTTTGTATTGTTCGAAAAATGAATAAATAATAAAATTGTGTAAGATTTCATTTGTAACGATGTGTGCTCAACCATATGCCGCTTTTCATAGTTACTACGAATATCTGCCACTAGCGCTGTCACAAGTTATTTGCAGCGCGAGAAGTACATGCGTGAAAGAACGCGCAGGTTTCGCGACCAAGGACTACTTGTGAAAGCCACTGAACACGGGATGCAGAATAACTGAAAGTAAAACTTGAGCAAAGTGTTTATACAAGGATACAAGGGTCTCTCAGCAACTCAACCTGAACGAATCGGGTGTTGCAGGACTGCAAGGTGAACACTGCGCCTGAATACGGATACGGGGACCAAGCCTACATTTTGCCCCATCCAATTGCGTTTGCTCTTTTGGCGAGTCACAGGTAAGTTCAGAAAACTGCCATTGGCCAGTTCACTTGGTGTCGGTCGTCAGCGTACTCTCACTTTGTACAGTGCCGGTTGCTTCGCACTACGGCTTTCATTGTTGCGTGAACAGCGTTACAAAATTCAACTAATTGCTCAAAAAAAAGTGTAGCTGAATGCGGCATTTAACGTACGATGTCTAACCTCACGTCAGTGCATGGTGTATGGCAAAAACCTGACAAGAGTTCTCGTCAAGGGCCTCTGGCGTAAACAAGCTAGTTTCGCTACATGGCGCCGCCAAAGGGGACGGCAAACAGATATCATCATCATCATACATGCAGGAAGTTTATTAAAAAATTGGGGGACCCTTAAGCTTCGCTTTAAGAGTTGAACGCGATAGCGAAATCCGGCCCCTAGTGCGCACTTCAACCACTAAGTGCATACTTATTAATGTGTATTGCTACACTCACACACGCACGCACGCGCGCGAATTTTACAGGCTTTCGATCTAAAGCAAGAGTCGCATGGCCTCCAAGATATACGCCGCGCGCCGGCCCTCTTGGATGCCATGAAAAAGTCGAGACATATTTCTCACAATGCCTCACAGATGGCAGCACATTATCTAGCGTTTGCTGCGTTGGCTTGATAGTTTTCCTCTAGATGGACATAGTTGTCCATTTTTAGAGCTGTTGAAAGTTCGTGTGTGGATTTAGCGGCGATGGCTGCACTATCCCGGCGTTTTTCGACGTAGTTTGATGGCCTCGCGAATGCGCCTACCATATGGGCTCGTTTTCGTCGTGACACCTGCCGAACAAAATGCGTTAACCCTTTAAGCCCTGTATTTTTTATTTGGTCGGGGACTTTTTTTCTGCGTGTTTTCCTAATAGCTATGACCGCAGAAGACGACAAACGAAAAAATTGAGCCAGTGGTGCAGTATTAATGGATTTACAGACATGACATCAAATTAGGTCATCAAGGCTCAGCGGCTGGGAAATGAGAAAAATAGGATCTTTATTCCGGCTATTCACTAGAGAACACAAACGTGATCCACGTCTCATTTTTCAGTGTGATACTCATCGAAACAGCTTCGGTACGTCGATCCGAAAATGGCGCTCACTCGCCTCAGCTGACCCGCCTCGTCGTCACCCATGACTTCGCTCAAGCTTCTTCTTCTTTGCGGCTTCCAGCTCCGCATGCATGTCACCATTTTGGTGTCAATGTCAGTCGGGATCATTGAAGAAGTATTCCCCTAAGAATGGGTAGTCTTGGTTTCATTTCCGAGGTGCTAGGGGAAATGTATTTTGGTGGTGTCAATTGACACCGCCAGGGCCGAAGGGTTAAGGAGACTCCTTCTACTACATGGCATTTATGTAGTGTTTTTGTCCGAAGCAGCTGCAAGCAACATCGTGGCTTTGTGGTAAGACACCTGCTTGCCACGCGAACGGCCTGGGTTCGATCCTCATTGGGACCGAAGATATTATCGTTTATTTTATTTGCTACTTTCTCGATTTTTCGCTCACGGGATATTTTTCGGCTCACAAACCAACGGTGCCGACGCCGACAGCGGAATTTCTGCGACACGAGCTCTCTAACGCTACCGCGTTAAAATACGCGTTCCTGGGTTTGAGAATGATCGCTCGGAATATTTGTAGGTACGTTGGTCTCAGCTGGCACACAGCCTGCGCAACCCAGGCTTGGTCAGGGGGCCACAAACGAGGGGGACTCGAGATGCTGTTCTTATTGTAGTGACAGCTCCTTCTAAAGAGGGCGGCGAAAAGTAAGCGGTAACATGGGGACATAGAATTGCCCTTACCTTTGTACTAGAGTTTCCTCCATGAAGGGGTGAGATCATGTAGTCATGTCATGTGATCATGTAGGCAGCGAACATATTGGGATTCTTCTGTTTAGTGAAGCATAAAGGGCGTTTTCATAAACCAATGCATAATGCTGAACAGTTGGCTGATGATACAGCGTATTAGTTGTAAATTGTGTAAGATGTCATTTGTAACGATGTGTGCTCAACCATATGCCGCTTTTCATAGTTATTACAAACATCTGTCACGAGCGCTGTCACAAAGTATTTGCACCGCGAGAAGTACATGCGTGAAAGAAACTCCGGCATCGTTAACGAGAGAGGAGAAAAAGCGTCATTTTTTGTTCACATCTATCCGCGACCATCATTGTCAGCCCATATCTCCACTGCACGACGAAGGCCTCTCCTTACGATCTCCTATTTTACCATACCTAGTGCGAGCTTGTTGCATTTTCGAATTTCTTCTCCATCTATCTCGCTGCTGCCCTCGGCTTAATTTCCCATACGTTGGCAACCATTCCTTTGCTCTAGCGCATGGTTGCCTATCCTACGTATTACGTTTCTGGCCCAGGCTTAATGCCAACAAGAATTAGGATATCGACTACCCATGTTTGTTTTTATTGTTTTTATTTCACAATACTTCAGGCCAGGAGTGGAATTACAAGAAAGAACAGCACAGAAATAGTTTATAACAATACCGGCACTACATGCAATACGTCAGTTTCGCTAGTACGATATTTAACAAGAAACAAAAAAACAGCACACATAGTTTAGAACAACACTCGCACGACAAGTAATATAGTTTCAATGATGCAATATTCAACACGACAAATGGTGTTCAAGGGCTTCATCAAAATTGTCTCGCAAACGAACAATGGGGGGGGATGTTATGAGCTTTCGTGAGGTCTAATAATAGCATTATACGCTTGACGTTTAACATTCCTTTTTTTTTAAAAAAAAAAGCGCAGTTCCGAAAAGCTGAAGGGCGAAATGTGTGCCCGCCACGACATATCACGAAAAAGAGTGATCCCTAAACATAGCCGTGCGCAGGGTTCCCCACCAAGGGGGGAGGGGGGGGGCAAAGGTGAGGGATTGCTTGCACTAAATCAATTTACATATATAAGGAATAATAGTGGCCCCAACACATTGCCCTGTCGCACACCAGAACTAACATTCAGCATTCTAGATACACTCGTTTTAATTTCAACGAACTGCTCACTCACTCGGGAGAGACTCACTCGAGAAATATTATTCGACCCTGTCCGCGCGTACATTACTCATAGAGTTTCCTACAATGCTTACTAGAGGGAACTCTGGCGCTAGTGTCTATGGGAGCTGCAATGCATCGCGCTTCAGCCAGCATGAGAATCATGGGTAGTACACGGAATTGTCTAAACTTCGTTCTTTCGGCTCCGTTTGGCTCCGCATCGCCTGCATCCGCTTTGTCGCAAAACGAAGTTCAGCAAAAATCAGCAGTTTCACTTCACCACTTTAACTTCTTTAGGCTCACCGATTCAAATCTGGTCACGAAGTTCACAACGATCCATTCTTTTATCCGAAAGAAAACCAAAACATAGCAATAAACAAAGCCACAAGTGCGTTCGAAGCCCACAAGCACGAAGACTAGGCAAATCCGTGTACTACCCATCATTCCCATGGTGGCTGAACGATCGAAGCGCCAGAGTTCCCTCTAGGTCATTTTAGGAAACTCTATGCATTACCCCTCTCCCTGCTCACTAATCTGGACTACCGGCGATTAGGGCCTGGCAGGCAAAAAGTCAGCGCACGTTGCCGCCCGCGCACTCACTCCCCGGGCCCCTGCCTCGCCCACCGATGACCCTTCTCATTCAGAAGAAAACTCCTCTCCTCACTTTTAAATATGTAACAACCCATTATTGAGACTCCCACCACCGCTTTCCTGCGTCCTGCAAGGGTTCAAGAAGGCGGACGAAAGAATTCTCCGCTATTCACTAATACGCTACTGTGCCTGGCAGTGCTCAAACATTTTGACTCTTCCTGTTCCGATCTCTGCCAGTATTGTGAGATGGCTGACACCTGCCACATGGTATGGACATGCCAGCTCAATCCATATCCCCCCCCCCAACCCAACCCGAGAGGACTCAAAGGCGGCCCTGCTCGGCTGCTCCTCTCCGCCCCCTCTTAGCAATGCCTTGCTCTGGTATGCTTTCCCACTCTCTTCGCTTTGCCCTCACCCGCTTCGCCAATTTCGCGGACGCTCGGCACGGTTGGAACTCAAACTTCAACAGCTTGATTGAACCACTATGGTAGACTAAACACTTTTAAGGTGTAGATGCTCTCCGAGAACGGTGCCACTTCGCTGATTTTGTCGAAGAATTGCCGTTGGACAACGGCGTCCCGCACCAATTTCCCTTGTAGGTAATTCTAAGACCCTGTGTGGGTGGGACAGCCAGTGTTGCTTGGTGCCAGAATTTGTGACACGCGCAGAATGAATTTTCCAATGTATATGGCGAAGTCCTGTATGTTTAATATAACATTAACCTTTATTGCATCATAAAATGGTCCGGTTTGGTAACTGATCAAGCGTTGTGAATATTTTATTGGAGTTGACGAAAGGGATTATTTAAACTCGAAGTATGATACGCAGACCTTTCAGGATGCAGCGGCATATACATGTAAGTAACCGCATACAAATACGTAAAGTTTAACTATGTATTTTTAGTAGACACTCGCTTTACAACAGCAACAATCTTGGTCATCATCTAGATTAGCTGGCCTCGCCAATTACGCCCAGTCACAGTCGCTCGGCTATGCTGCAAGAGCTGCAGCGTACGAGTACGAGGTCATATCTAACTTCTTAAAATAAGGTAAACTAAAGAAGGGGAATGGTTCGAGGCGCCCGCTTTGTTAGGAACAACCTTATGAAGCCATAGAAAACATAAGTGGCCATCATTCGCGGTTTTATTGCGATAGCAATTATATGGACAGTCTCGGCTGGATTTTGCCGTCGCCGTCGCCGCCGTCATGCATCGTATATGTATAAGTATGTATATATATATATATATATATATATATATATATATATATATAAAAGCCCCAAAGAAAAATAATTCAGAAAAATGCTTCCGAAGCGCGGAATCGAACCAGGGACCTCTTCCTCCGCAGCGAGTGGCGCTAGCCACTGCGCCACGAAACGGAGATCCTCGACGTAGGTAACGGCGAGCGTTATATACACACCCGTTACCGCTGGACGGACTCGGAGACGGCTGCGCTTATCAGCGTTTCTTCATTACCAGCGAGATGGCGTTAGGAGTGCGACAGGCGCATTTAAAAGTCGTCGGCGAGCTCGCTCGCTTCTTATACTTGCGCAGGGAGAACCTTGCCCTTCCGCTGTCTGCTCGCGCGGTTTTCTTGTGCTGAGGGGAAGAGGGACGTTTCACGCTTTCACCGTGATGTCCGCGCTCATGTTACGCAGCGTACGAAAGCCACTCGAGCTCAAGGGACGCGGCTAAACCAACAAACAGAAGATGAGCGCAAACTATCAAGTGTCACAACTCGACACTTGAAGCACGCTAGTTACCTTCGCTGCATCGGCCGCCTTTGCAACAAGAGCGCTGTTCAAACTGAGAGTATCCATTGGCGAGCCTACTTCATATGGCATTAGTTTCTTGCTATCGCATTTACTGCTTCGGCCTTGCGGCGAAACTGACTTTTTTAATTGAAACGTTGAAACCCTGATAAGGAACACTCACATGCTTGCTTATGCGGCTTGGACGCAGTAGTGAAGCATCAGATTGAAAAAGCCCAGATAGATTTCCTATTCTATCAGTCCTGACAGTGAAATGCAAAATGCAAACATGCCAGAGCTTGACCGTTTTGTGTCAAGTCAGAAATAATAAGCCGTGCTGAAAAGACATGTCCATAAATGGGAAAATCACTTGGGTGGACGTATGCATGGCTTAAAGAAAACTAGCAAAACAGACTTCGTGGATCCACCATTTACGTTTTCCTGTCCCTCTGCCGTTTTGGTAGGATTTTTGTAGGGGGCCGGAACAACTGGTATCCCCAGAGCGAAAGCCTCCAAGATCAAGAGGCGTTTTCGCGACTTTAACCGCTAGGGGAATAGCGCGTGCGCTGTGGCATCGTGAAAAAAGCGGATTGGTGTGCCAGTTGTCCTTCTCTAGACGGGTCGTCAGTTGTTGGTAGTCAAGTACCAGCTAGTAAGGAAAAGCTCGAGAAGTTTTAAAACTGTTTGCTTAGAGGTACATAATACTCTAAAAGGATTAAATATTGGGCTAGTTGGCTGAGACATATTAGACATAACTGGCTGAGAAACGAAAGCGCTTGTCTTCGTCTACTTTCTTGTGTCCGTCGTTTTATTCCTTGCGCTAGTATGTCTCAGCCAGCTACATAATACTGTTAGCATTTTTTTTAAATTCGCAATGTGCTTGTCAACGAAAATATCTTCTGGTGACTATTGGAACCACACTTTTTACTCAAGTCACAAAAACACGGCTTTTTTTCTGGTAAAAACAAATCAACGGCATTGTAGCCCTAAGTAGGCATTCTACCACTACACGTTTTGCTCGGGTCGTTTGGCTGCACTCTGAGGAGTATATATTTCAGTGCTGACCAACAAGTGCCTTGGTGTTTCACAAGCTTGACAACTGCACTTTCTGTAAAAAAAACGCAGACTTGCTGTACGTGTGGCAACGAGGTGACCGCCTGCTGGCGCGCCATCCTGAACACCCTGTGCCAGCAGGCCAGGTAGGTTTTTCATTTACAACACTCTATTGCAAAGCGTCTTCACACCTCCGCTGTAGTTCAATTGGTAGAACATGGGACGCGTCATCCGAAGGCTGACCTTTCAGGATGCAGCGGCATATACATGTAAGTAACCGCATACAAATACGTAACGTTTATTATGTATTTCCAGTAGCCACTCGCTTTACAATAGCAACAATCGTGGTCATCATCTAGATTAGCTGTCCTCGCCCATTATGCCCAGTCACCGTCGCTTTGCTATGCTGCAAGAGCGGCACCCTACGAGTACGAGGTCATATCTAACTTCTTAAAATAAGGTAAACTAAAGAAGGGGAATGGTTCGAGGCGCCCGCTTTGTTAGGAACAACCTTATGAAGCCATAGAAAACATAAGTGGCCATCATTCGCGGTTTTTTAATTGAAACGTTGAAACCCTGATGAGGAACACTCACATGCTTGCTTATGCGGCTTGGACGCAGTAGTGTAGCATCAGGTTGAGAAATCCCAGATAGATTTACTATTCTATCAGTCCTGACAGTGAAATGCAAATGCAAACATGCCAGAGCTTGACCGTTTTGTGTCAAGTCAGAAATAATAAGCCGTGCTGAAAAGACATGTCCATAAATGGGGAAAATCACCTTGGGTGGACGTATGCATGGCTTAAAGAAAACTAGCAAAACAGACTTCGTGGGATCCACCATTTACGTTTTCCTGTCCCTCTGCCGTTTTGGTAGGATTTTTGTAGGGGCCGGGACAACTGGTATCCCCAGAGCGAAAGCCTTCAAGATCAAGAGGCGTTTTCGCGACTCTAACCGTTAGGGGAATAGCGCGTGCGCTGTGGCATCGTGAAAAAAGCGGATTGGTGTGCCAGTTGTCCTTCTCTAGACGGTCGTCAGTTGTTGGTAGTCAAGTACCCGCTAGTAAGGAAAAGCTCGAGGAGTTTGAAAACTGTTTGCTTAGAGGTACGTAATACTCTAAAAGGATTAAATATTGGGCTAGTTGGCTGAGACATACTAGACATAACTGGCTGTGATATAATAGCACAAGGAATGAAACGACGAACACAACGAAAGCGCTTGTCTTCGTCTTCTTTCTTGTGTCCGTCGTTTTACTCCTTAAACTAGTATGTCTCAGCCAGCTACATAATACTATTACAATTTTTTTTAAATTCGCAATGTGCTTGTCAACGAACATATCTTCTGGTGACTATTGGAACCACACTTTTTACTCAAATCACAAAATACGGGCTTTTTGCTGGTAAAAACAAGTCAACGGCATTGCAGCCGTAAGCAGACATTCTACCACTAAACGTTTTGCTCTGTCGTCTGGCTGCACTCTGAGGGGTATATATTTCAGTGCTGACCAACAAGTGCCTTGGTGTTCACAAGCTTGACAACTGCTCTTTTCTGTAAAAAAACGCAGACTTGCTCTACGTGTGGCACGAGGTGACCGGCCTGCTGGCGCGCCATCCTGAACACCCTGTGCCAGCAGGCCAGGTAGGTTTTCATTTACAACACTCTATTGCAAGCGTCTTCACACCTTACACGTTTTCCCAACCTCCACTTTCCAAGCTTTTTGTAGTGACCAAGGGTTTTCTTAGTGACGCACGTGGCCGAAGCTGTCAGAGTTGTGACGCGTCATCCGAAGGCTGTAGGTTCCATCCCCAGCTGCGGCAAGTATATTTCTCACTCACTTTCATTCATTTCCTTTTACTTCATAATTACTATACGACAGTTAAAACACACAATTATAGTCCCCTATACCCTCCTTAGCTTCATTCTGTTGGTTCCATTAGAAACGAGCCCTTGGTCAATCCCCCGCTTTAGAATCGATTTATTGCGATACTACTGTCTGTGTTCAAAACCTCCCTAAGCACGTCAGTCACCGCGCTGCTAAGCTCGAGGACGTGGGTTCGGTTCCCAGCCTTATTTGCCCACGTCTGGATGATGGTGGAATGCAAGGACACCCGAGCATTTACAATTACTCGGGTGTTGCGTGAGTTCCGCAAACAAGTCCCCAAATGGTCGATACCGTACTACGGTGCCGCGTCTGCATGTTTGGAAATTGCGCCAGTTTTCATCAGTCTTAGTGAGCGCAAGAAACGCAATGAGCCTGCGAGACGAAACCACACTTACCACCGCGCGCCCACGCACGTGTAGATGTGTGAGCAATAGCCTAAAAAAATCTTGGAAAGAAACTAAAGGCTAATGGCATTTCGGGCATCGGCCCAGGGTGCCCAGCAAGTGCTGCCACTTGCTGGGCACCCTGCTATGCCATATCCACAAAGTGAATGATGTTAGAGGAGCTTGCTCGGAGATGATCGGGTAACCCGCGAATCCTCCGTACACATTCCTCTGTCATCATATATAGACGTGACAACGTTGCAGCTGCGGCCAAAAGTGTGGTCGAGGAAGTCGAGCTTGAAGAGTCGGCGCCGCCAACCTCGGGTAGCGACCGCTTTTGGCGCTTCGCCGCGGCATCCCGCGACCGCACTTCTTCGGGGTTCTCTTGCCACCGCTTCCGAGCTGCTTCTGCTTCGCGAGCTCTCACCGCAGGGTCCGCTTCACGGCACGCCCGCTTATCTACTCCTTCGCTGGCCCGCACCTCCGGGTTTACTTGACGGCGTGCCCTCTTCTCTTCTTCTTCATTGAGTCAGCTGCCCGCGAAGAGAAAAGAAGCGCGCCAAACGCGAAACGCACCAAACGCCATACGAGAGGCGCGGCCCTCTAGCGGTCACCTATCTAACTAGCGCACGCGCCTAGGGTGGTGTGCCCTGCCTTAAGCGGTGCGCGCCATCTAGTGAGCATTCTTGAAATCACCGGAGAGCGCAGCTGCGCCTATGGCGGGACCAATGAGAACTAGTGTACACGCCACCAACGTTTATAGATACTTTTTCAGTTTCCAAACTCCCCGCTTCGCCTGCGGGGAGCAGGCGGCCGGCTGCAGTTCCCGCCACCGCGGCGCTGCAGTCCAACTTTGCGCCAACTAAACGAGGGTCGTCTGCTACAGATAGGTGCGATGTGCAGCGTTTATCCGACGATTTCAGGTTAAGAAAGAGCCCTGCCGCGCAACTTCTTGTTTTAGGCACGAGGAGTACAACTTCGGGCCTAGATACCCGAGCTATGTCTTTCCGGGACCTCGGTAAAAACAGTAGTTCGCGTAAGTTACGCGTGCACTCGTAGATTAAATAGCCGTATACCGCCCTGTAATTTCTCGTTATTTCAGACACTAGAAGCAAAATTCAGAGTTCAGCTGTATGAGCTACGTCTTAAAAGCCTCGGTAAATGCTGCGACTCATCTGTTTTCTGCTCAAAGTTATTTAAAAGCTGGTTTCACGAGTTTTAGCATTTGTATCTTCGACGCTCTGCACATTAGCTCAGCGTGCACTGCCCTAAAGCAAGTTGAAACTGAGCCCTTGCTGTAAGGTACGACCCTCGTTGAAAATCCCACTGAAACAACGTTATTTTTCTCTTCAGGTGACATAAACCAGTGGACTTTTTTTTTTCAAGTATTCAGATTTCTGGATGTCTGTCAGTGGATAATATTTAGAATCATTCAAAGAAAAAACGCAAATTTTGCAATTTTTTTCGTTATTCCTTGCTGTTTCATATTGTTTCCCTTATGTATATCCCCACTCCCCTCTGTAATGCCCTTGGGCCCTGAGGGTACAATAAATAAAGACATAGGAACACAAATTTATTGACACAAGAACACTTGCCACGATCATACACTTTTTCACTAATATATCGCATTTAGCTTACGAAATTGAAAATGCATGTTTAATGCATACTTTCCACGAGCATTCGAATTTCACACAAGTTTAGCTTTTTTTCTTTCCCTCTGCGCTTTGATAGCACTGTCGTTGTCTTGGCACTTTTGTCTTGCAAAAAAATGCATCTGGGTTACAATGTATACGTGAATCAACTCTGCAGTAAATTCGCTGTAGTGTTGTTTGTAGTGACCGCAGTGGTGTATCGAAAGGCAACTTATTCAGCAATTTACCGCTCGCCGAAACCACGTAGGTCAAATCCTCGCGGATGACAGTGCTCTTGAGGATGC
Source organism: Rhipicephalus sanguineus (assembly GCF_013339695.2). NCBI lineage: Eukaryota > Metazoa > Arthropoda > Arachnida > Ixodida > Ixodidae > Rhipicephalus > Rhipicephalus sanguineus. The sequence continues at coordinate 49,292,584 of NC_051176.1, forward strand.
AGTAGATGTCTTCTTTGAATTCTGCATTATAGAAAATGATTACCGGACGTTTTCCCGGCTCTTCAGGGACCGCCCAACTCCAGTTGCGGGGAAGCTGAAGTGCAGCACTTTTTTCCACTAGGTCAGAAAAACTGAAGTTCTCTGAAGGAGCGGGTACCTGTTGAGGGGATTCTTCCGGCAGATCGCAAGGCAGCTGTACAGTTTGTTGAGGTAGTACATGTACCCTTTTCTTCGGCGACCTTCGTCTTCTGCGGCTGCATGACAAGTACACTGGCAGGTTCGGAAATAAACGAGGAACTACATCACTCCTCAGTGCCCCCGCACCGCGGTCGATTTCGACTACTCAATTTATGGTATACTTATGTGTCTTCAGTATGTCACCTTCTTGAAAGTGAAGGTCCCATACCTTGCACGTCTTCCCCAAAGGTTTGTCCGCGCGTGGAATTGACCTTTGCCACTTCTGCAGTAACAATGGGTCCGACGGCGGACGTTTCTGGGGGTTTTTTCTATACCCGCTGGTGCACCCGGGCACAAAACATGTCGGCATGACGTCCCGAAGGTCTACAGCATCACGCACAGGATATCAGAAGGTCCACACGTACACATGTGCTCGGTGCGCCCACACGTGGTTAACGCTTGGATCGTGCCCGCGATATCAACAATCGGAGAGTCCTACGTCGTGGATGTCCGAGTGTCTGCATGAGTGTCGACGTCGAATTGTCTTCAGAAGACCGTGAACGCCTGCCACGCGCACAGAGGGCGACGAGGCATACACACAGATTAGAAAAAGCCGGCAGGTCCCACGCATTGTGGGAATCGATGTAATGCGAAGCAGCCAGCAAAGAGCTGCATACATCGTCTTGTATGTCATTGAGGAAAATGCGTGTCATGGTTTTCATGTTAACTCTTATTATTTATGTTCGTCACCCAGTAACGTCGCGCAATACCAACTTCGCGGTAGATCAAGCTAGCGAAACGGCCGCCAGCGCACCATGAGCGTGGCACGTAAGTCATGCTGTACATGACATGCATGTCATGATTTTCATGTTAGCTCGTGTTATTAATGTTCGTTACACAGTCACGTCGCAAGATACCAATTTTGGTGTATATAAAGCTAGCGAAACGGCCGCCAGCGCACCATGAGCGTGGCACGTAAGTCATGCTGTACATGACATGCGTGTCATGATTTTCATATTACCTCGTGTTATTAATGTTCGTTACACAGCCACGTCGCAAGATACCAATTTTGGTGTATATAAAGCTAGCGAAACGGCCGCCAGCGCACCATGAGCGTGGCACGTAAGTCATGCTGTACATGACATGCGTGTCATGATTTTCATGTTAACTCGTGTGTTATTTATGTTCGTCACACAGTCACGTCACGCAATACCAATTTCGGGGTAGATCAAGCTAGCGAACCGGCCGCCAGCGCACCATGAGCGTGGCATCTAAGTCATGCTGTACATGACATGCGTGTCATGATTTTCATGTTAACGCGTGTCATTTATGTTCGTCACACAGGCACGTCGCAAGATACCAATTTTTGTGTATATCAACCTAGTGAAACGCCCGCCAGCGCACCATGAGCGTGGCATGTAAATCATGATGTACATGACACGCGTGTCATGATTTTCATGTTATGACTTGTCATGTATGTTCGTCATACAGTCATGTTACGCCATACCAATTTTGGTGAACATTCGATTAACCAAGCGACCAGGAGAGCACAAAGTCGTAGGTGGCTAGATAGATAGATAGATAGATAGATAGATAGATAGATAGATAGATAGATAGATAGATAGATAGATAGATAGACAGATAGATAGATAGATAGATAGATAGATAGATAGATAGATAGATAGATAGATAGATAGATAGATAGATAGATAGATAGATAGATAGATAGATAGATAGATAGATAGATAGATAGATAGATAGATAGATAGATAGATAGATAGATAGATAGATAGATAGATAGATAGATAGATAGATAGATAGATAGATAGATAGATAGATAGATAGATAGATAGATAGATAGATAGATAGATAGATAGATAGATAGATAGATAGATAGATAGAATAGATACGCTCAAAGTCGCAGAAGTTCGCTAAGAAATGCTTCGCATTTAAAAAAAAACGGCACCACCGAACACCAACACGGACACGACTGCGACGGCAGGGAAGCGAGCGGAGAGTGGAGTGCGGCTGTTTACTTGGCGCAAAGTTGGACTGCAGCGCCCCCACACTCCCTAGGAGCAAATCGCGCCCGCCTCGAAAGGAGGAGTTCGGAAACTGAAAAAGTATCTATAAACGTTGCACGCCACCGACAACGGACAAGGCGCGAGCGTAAGAAGCTTGGCGAGCAAGCACGTCAGTCAAAGCTGTCCGGAGCCCGTCACTCCTCGGCGTCCCTCGTAGCCTTTGGCTTATTTGGTGCGACAAATCTCATGAATCAACCTTCCCCGTCGCGCATGCGCTGTGCTTAAAAGCGTAGCTAAAATTGCAGCGGTTCCAATATATCAACACGTGGCTTGAGCAGTGCGATAAAACCTGCGGCAGTTTTAGGGGGTCCTACATAGTCGCTGTGAAAAACATGTACAAGTATGCGTGTCTGTATTGTACCTGTAACATGCAGAAGCAGCTCTTAAGTGCTTATGAGTTTTACGTATAAACAGAAGATACGCAAGATTTTAATTGTAGCGTTAAATGATATTGCACATTGATGTTTTCTCAGCCATGTAGCGCAGCTTAATAAAGCTATTATAAATTCTTGTCGCAGCGTTTGCGCGAAACTTAGAACCATGGGGTTATTACGAGACAATTTTAGCGCTAGAAAGTAGATGCGTGAAAGAACACTGGAGTAGCGGTACTGGGACCAGGACCACAGCCCGATACTCCATCCTATTATATTTGCTTTTACGAGCCATTTTTAATGCGCTTCAGACAGTAGACGACAGCGGCGTGAACGACTGCGACTTCGCTACGTACAGAAAACTGTCATTCTACACACCGTTTGGTGTGGTTCGACAGCACACCCTAACGTTGTATGGTGCCGGTTGCTTCGTACTGACGCTTTCACTGCTGTGTGGAAAATGGAATTAAAGGTACTGTCTACCGCCCGGAAAATTTTTTCTCATTGTGGTGAAAATGAGAAGATCGCTCGTCACATCGGCGGCAACGAGCATGCTTTTGCCCCATAAAAAAGGAGTTATATTTTTAATTTGATGTTGAAAATCGTGAAAGAATTACAGCTAGCGTCACCCAATGCCGATATGGTTCAATCTACTGGTAGGACAAGAGATTCTCGCAGGTAGACTCATTTTGCTTAAAAACAAACATGTATAACTTGAAATTGTATTTTACGCACTTTAGACACTTTTCGATTGCGTCAGAGAGTAATTTTTTGCTTTTCTTTTTCTCACGCATACAAAAAGGCGCCCGATGGCGCAGCTTGCGGCGCCGCCTTCGATTTTGTCTGCTTCAACTCATGCGCTATGTCATGCGGCTCTCCGAGCTGGCCGTACTGTGCCGCTGTATTGTTGTTAGGATGTCTCATATGTGCTGCGCTGTGAAGGCGCGCATTTATTGTCTCTTTTTGATAACTCGACTTGGCTTGGATTGCGGCATCAGTGCTAAAATAAGCGCAGAGACTGTGATCACGGCAAAACAAATGTTTCGTAATCGTATAGTAAGGCTTCATTTAACCGGTAGCGCGCTGAAAACGACTGTTACATTCATTACAATAGGTTCGGCAACAATAAAGTAATGCTATCGAAATCACATGTGTTTTCGGTTTTAATTTTTACCGGCACTACAATCATCATCGCGTCCACCAATCAGGGTTGTGGACATGTTTCACTCCAATGCAAGAAGAGGGAACGTAGATCGAAAAATTCTGTTTTAAAAATTTCCACTCGCTTTTTAGAGAAAAAGCTGCAAGGTTGGACACTTCAGACGGTACGCTTTCTATTGCTGTACAAAGCAGAAAAGCAATGACGGACGGTAGACAGTCCCTTTAAAAGGGTCATGAAGCACCCCTTCGGCTTGTTGAAAAAACACATCCTGTGGAAAGCTGACACGGCTATGAACTGCTCTGCCAAATATTACAGTCGTGGGCGCCGCGTAAAGGCCACAAGCAGAGCGCGAAGTTGCCGTTCCTCAGGTGCCCTCTTTTCAAACAGAGGCCGGTTGTCACTCTCATCAGTGGGCGGGGCGTCTGCAGGTTGACGTCACGATCTGCATCGCCGCGTCCCAAAAGACATAGCATCCTCATTGGCAGATAGCCGACGTAAGTCGAGAGCGGCGTTCGGATCAGATGCGCTTCTTGCCACGGGGTGCCGCCACTTGCCAGCGCCGCACTCCTCAGTACACGGTAGCTGCACTCGCGCACGCGAATCACAGCGGGAGAGCGATCGCGTTTCATTACGCGCTCTGACGTAACTTCTTTACTCCGTGCCATCCATCCCTGCGTAGCTTCCAGTGCGCTCGTCGGTACGAGAAAAGAGAAAGCGCTCAAAGCGTGCGCCGAACCCCCGTAACTCCGCTCATTCTTGACGGATTCGAAAAATTTTTGAGGCAATTTATTCGAGGGGCAGTAAACTCCGATACTGAGGTCATTAGATCATTACTTGGAAACGTGGTTCACGACCCCTTTAATGTTATGATACCAGAACGTTGTTAAGAATTTCAAATAAATACAGGGCGTGAAAGAAACGTGCGAGCTTTAACGAGGCCTTAAGGATAACAAAGGCAGCATGTGTAGGACATTGGTTCTAAGCAGCCATCTTGTACGCGTTATGTGATAGAACGGAACGAAACGTCACGAGCGGACGTGAGGGAACAGCCAATAGGCGAGCTGAGGGAATTCAGAAATGTTTTCAAGGCATGAAGAAATGCAGTATTATAGCTGAACATCAATATTAGCAGGAATTGTTTTTCAAAGGTCGAAATTCAAAAGCGCGGTGACTTTAACAATTTGTGTTAGTCTTCACTGGCCGCTAAATGGTGTGGCAAGCTCACGAGACGTACCTTAGAACGCCTAGCACGCGTAGTTATAAAGCGAGATTCAGTAAAGAAGGAAAATGTATATGTTGTGAGGAAGCTAAGGAAACGACGGAGCATTTTTTGATTGAATGTGGAGATATCTACCCAGGTGTGTGTTTCTGAACGAGCCTACGCAAAACCTTGGGTTTTAGGGACAACCATGGTAAGCAGAACACTTTCGCAATAGAAATAAGTAAGAGACTGTTGGAGTATTGGTGGCCATAGAATGGCCTCTGCCGTAAGGGGCAGAAAGCTGGGCTGTGAATGTTTTTTTTTTCTATGGTAAGATTGATTTAATCGAAATGGCAGGGCAATGGACCAACTTAAAAAGAAGCGAGCTTTTTTTTCTTTTTTTTGTGGAGCGTGGTCGCATGTGCGCCTCCACGCTCGACAAAAAACGGCCTCGGTATAAAGGTGATGCTCATAGCATCCATCCATCCATCCACAGTCGGTGGTGGGGGACTGGTTGGGACTTTAGCAAACTATTGGCGCAGGATTACAGTTAGCCAAACACAAAGCAGGCTTTTCGATTCTCCGACCCTAGCGCTTACGTTTTGATTCAGGATGGAACGGTGCCTCCGTCCGTTCTGTGCCCGTTCCTTTAGAAATGATTCACAGCACTGCCGTTTCTGGTTGCTATTCCCACGTCTGACCGTCAGACGAGCATCGACCAATCCCGTGCGGCTCCATGTCGTCCTTTCGTTACGTTTCGTTCCTTCCGTTCTATCACAGGACGCGTACAAAAACTTGGAGCACGCTTGAGCTTCGCCTTCAAAAGCAGAACGCGATAGCGTATTCGGGACCCGTGCGCATCGCCTTCTCTGGCTTCGGTTTTCGGAGCATGCCTCAACCGTGCCGTGAGGAAACGACCGACTGTGCCCTTAACGTTGGCTGCTTCAAACTATCCTAGAATGCCTACTGCAAATGCAGTTGTAAAGTGCCCACTACGCCATAATTCTTTCTTTTGCGAATCGGCGAAGGGCCCACTAAGCGTCCGTAAGGCAACACGCGAACCTACGCAGCTGCTCACTTTGTTTATGCTTTTGCAGCTGATGAATAAATGTCTGAGCGCTTTGTAATGGGTGGCCCTTTAAAACACCCACTCTTTGCGCAATTCACATACTTTGAGGCTTGGCGAGATCCTACGCTTCTGCCACGCATTATTACGGGCGTTAAGGAGACTCCTTCCACTACATGACATTCATATAGTGTTTTTTCCCAAGCTATTTCAAGCAATATCGTGGCTCTTTGGTAGAACACCTGCTTGCCACGCAGATGGCATGCGTTCGATTCTTACTCGAACTGAATATTTTTTGCTATTTATTTTATGTACATCTTTATCAATATTTTGGTCACGGACAAGATTTTTCGCTCACAACCAAAGACTCCGACGCCAACACCGGAATTTCTGCGAAGCGAGCTCTTTAACGCTGTCGCGTGAAAATAGCTCCCCTGGAGTGCGGTTTATGCGCTCACGTGTACACTTTGGTATCACTCGTTGCTTTTCACTTTTATAGGACACTGCGGAGATACTTTTTACTTCCATGTGATGAATGGAAATGTGAAGTGATCGTCAGTCAAGAGTGCTCACGTGATAGCCACCATATCTTCTTGCAATCCGCAATAAGCTTTTTCTAAATATCATCGTTTCCAATATGAATAAAAATGCAATACGGACGAGGAACTGCGAAGGCACTTTGTTGGCTAAAGTGGAATCTCAATATTGTTTCCCCCTTTCACTCATTGCTTGCGCCGTGTTTTCTCGTGCTTGATTCTTCTTCGTCGTCGCCTAAAGCCTTCACGCATACTCAGCCATTGTCTTTTTTTCTTATTTTTACACCACTTGTTCAGTATGCGTCCATTATGCATGCTTCACTAATCGCAGTTACCCATAAAATCACCCATACCCATGCTGTCTACGCTAGGATCAGAGCAACCGAACGCTTTTTTAGATATCTATCCGGGACAATTAAAGGGCTCTTGAGAAAAGGAAAAAAGAAGAGGCGAGTTCCGTGTGCTTCCATTGTTTAGTACAATAATTGAGGTGAGATCGCTTATTCAGATCTTTTGCACGGAGTCGTAGCGGCCGGCCTTAGTAGATAGGCTCTGCATGATTTAACGGCGTGCGCGCGGTTCCGAGGCTGAGTTGCGTTTATGTGGATCCAGGACAGGATTTGGCCTGGCACTCACTCGTCGAAATAATCGTATTAAGCAGATATCGCATAAACACATTAGAAATACGTCCTTGACTGGTGCATTGAAGCACCAAGTGCAAGTCCTCAATATTCACGCAAGGATAGGTGGTCAGTATCGTGTTTAGGCGTTTCAAAGTGTTGAGGCTCACCGAGAACGTTGCCTATTCGGTCACCATGTCGAAGAATTTTCATCATAGAATACCGTCCATTACCAATTTTCCTGTTAGGTATTTGTAAGACACTATAGGTGCGACGGCCAGTGTTGCTTAGTTGCAGAATTTGTCACTCGCGAAGAATGAATTTTCAAATGTACATGGCGAAAGCCTGTAGGTTATGATATCGTCAACTTTTACTGGATCATGAAATACGCAGGCTTGGTAACTGATCAATCGTTGTGAACATTTTATATTGTAGTTAACACAATGGGTTTTTAATACAGAAAGATGTCCCGGCATTTCGGGGTGACGACAAACATACGTGTAAATAACCTTATACTTATACGTAACTGTAATCGTGTTTTGCAGTAGTCCCTCGCTTTACACCATCTGGATTAGCTTGCCTCATCAAACATTCCCAGTCACCGTCGCTTCAAGAAACAAAAAAGACCTGCAACACCACAACAGCGGCAACGTACGAGCGCGAACACATATTTAACTTAGCTTAAAATAAGGTAGGCTAAAAGAGACTGCGTCGAGGAGCCCACTTCTTTCTTAGGCACAACCTTGTCCACCCATAGAAAATGTCAAATTAGAAAGGTTGAGATTGTGATATTAAGGAAACAAATTACATTGGACAAGCCTTATCAAGGAACATTCACATGCTTGCTCATGGTTCTTGGACGTAGTAGTGCCTTGCATCAGACCGAAAATCCCAGAGAGATTTACTATTCTCTTATTCCCGACTGTCAACTTCCAGTGCTTGCCCGTTTCGTGCAAAGGCAGAATAAGTTGTGCTGAACATTCCACAAATGGGAAGAGTTCATTGGGCGAATATATGCATGACAGGAAACTGGGAAAACAGGCGTACTATCGCGCTCAGTATGAGCTACATCACGCGAGCACGTGGCCGAGTGCTTCGCAAGGTTGTACAGTGGCGCTGTTCATGGCATATTTTCGAGTTATCGAGATAGTTTGGCTGTCCCTGCGAGCGCGCATCGCCCCCACTTGCTTGCTTTCAACATCGAAGTTATTATTTTCGAAGCTGCTATCACCGCAGGGCAAAACGAGGGCGTGGAGGTGGTGGTAGTGGTTCGTAAGGAAAAAAGAAGACACCTAATTTCTGCAGCCCTTACGGGAGCACGGCGCAGTGCCTTATAGGGGTGGGGGTAAGGTGGGAATAAAAGAGAAGTAGAAAGAAAAAGAAAGTGAAATATGGTCGGCAAGAACGACGGATAGAAGAACAGAGGAAAGATGGGGAGCCGGTCGCAGGAGTCGACGGACGGGACCACGATTCAGCCAGGGGCACGATACACGTCGGTGACGAGGCGGCGAAGGCCCCGTCGGTGAGAGGCGCGCGGCATGGCGGTCGATGAAGCCGTCACGGGTCGTGAAAGCAAATGGAGGCGATGCGCACTCGCAGGGACAGCCAAACTCTCTCCCGATAACTCAAAAATATGCCATGATCGGCGCCACTTACAACTTTGCAGAGCGCTCAGCCACGCGCTCGCATGTTGCAGCTCATACTAAGCGCGGTAGTACCATTGCTGTGCCAATCGATTGTCTCGACTGTTGCGGTCGTAAAATGTTGGCAGCCAAGTACCCGCTAGTGAGGAAAAGCTAGTGAGGAAAGGACTGTTTCCTGGGAGGTGCATTATACTGTTAACAATATTTTGATGCCTAATGTGGTTTTCAGCGAAAATATATTTTAACTATTGCAACGCGTTTACGTAGGCACTCATTCACTACGCCTTTTGTCCCTTGTTTCGCTGCTCTCTTAGGGGCATATATTTCAGTGTTGACCACCCAGTGCATTGGTGTTGTTTGACAAGCTTGACCACGGCTGTTTGCTGTAAAAAAACGCAGTTGCTGTGCATTTGGCATGAAGTGACGGGCCTACAGGTGGGCCACCTGTCCGTACTGCTTTTCCTACTGCAATCGGGGGCGCTCTCCGACCAACGGCTTGGTGAAGGCCTCGCCCACCCGTATGCGATCCTCAACACGTGATTTAACAGGCCGGGTGGGTTTTCATTTACAGAACCTCGGTTTTCAAGCTCTTTGTAGTCATCAAGGTTTGATTACAATGCCACTGCTTACCCGTTTCGTGCCCAAGGCAGAAATCATAAGCCGGGCTGAACACAAATGTCCACAAATAGGAAGATTTAATTGGGCGGATATGTACATGACTTGAAACTGGGAAAAGAGACGTACCATTGCTATGTCAGTCGATTGTGTCTCGACTGTTGCTGTCGTCAACTGTTGGCAGACAAGTAGCGCGCTAGTGAGGAAAACCTTGAGAGAAATTTTAGGACTGTTTTCTGAGAGGTGCATTATGTATACTGTTACAATTTTTTGATGCCCAATGTGGTTTTCAACGAACAGATTTGCTGTTAACTATTGCGACCGCGTTTTTTAGTCATGTCTCAAAACAAGGCTTGTTTGCTAGTAACAAAAAAACCAAAGCATGTGCATTGTAGGCCTATGTAGGCGTTCATTCACTACGCCTTTTGATCCTTGTTTCGCTGCCCTCTTAGGGGAATATATTTCAGTGCTTTGGTGTTGACAAGCTTGACCAGTGATGTTTGCGTTAAAAAAACGCAGTTGCTGTTCGTGTGGCAGGAGGAGGTGACAGGCCTACAGGTGGGCCACCTGTCCGTACTGATTTTCCTACTGCAATCGGGGGTGCTATCCGACCACCGGCTTGGTGAAGGCCTCGCCTGCCCATATGCGACACTGGACACCTGGTGCCACAAGCCCAGGTAGGTTTTCATTTACAGCAGTCTATTGGGAACGGCCTCGCAACTCGCTTTTCAAGCCCTTTGTAGTGACCAAGTATTGATTACATTGGTTATTCTTACTGGCGCACGTTGTCGAAGCTCTAAGGATTGTGCCGCACATTGCTCGGGCGTTAATTAACCTCACCTAGGAAATACGAACATTCAGAAACGCAAGTCCCACACTCGCCGTCATGGCGGCGAGTGCCGCAAACACTCCCAGGTCTGCGTGCACATAAATACCCGATAAAGTGGACGAGGGGACGACCGCCTCCGTAGCTCAATTGGTAGAGCATCGGGCGCCTTATCCGAAGGTTGCACGTTCGGTCCCTGCCGGCAGGATGTTTTCTTTTCGTCCACTTCACTTTATTCACGTTTATATAATTACTACAGTACAGTTAAAACAGTACAATTAACGTCCCCTATACCTTCCTTCGCTTCATTATCTGTTGCCTCTCATTAAGGTTTTATCAAACAAAAGGAACGAGCCCTTAGGATTCTCTTCTTTCGTTCAAGGCAGATTCAGGGTTACTCCTTTCGCTATCCGAATGCTGTCATCATGGTAGCATAGCAGGTTACATAGCTAACACATTTAACTATTTGGTGGGTGAACTTGCGTCCAGCGGGCTGTCGCGGTGGTACAGTGGTTGTACGGTGCTCTGCTGCTGACCGGAAATACGCGGGTTTTATCCCAGCCGCGGAGGTGGAATTTTGAGGGAGGCGAATTGCTAGAGGTCCATGTACTTACATTTAGGTGCACGTTAAAGAACACCAGATGGTCTAAATTTCCGGAACCTTCGACTACGCCTTGCCTCATAAGCATATCGTGGTTTTGGCACGTGAAACCCCGGGTATTAATAAAGGATTGCTTTATAGTGGAACGCTTTGTATTTCATACGTGTGTCCACCGAATACTTTCAACCGTAATCGCTGTAACTCGCGTAAATAAATCTGGAATGCAGATGGCTATTCGCGTCACGCATTCATTGTGTTTAGAAGCGTCGAATACAGTGGAAATGTTGCAATAACAGAAAGTGGGCGATCGTGCCGAACGATTGCGCGCGCATGTTTTATGCAGTCAGACATGATCACTGTGAAAGATTTTAACAAGCGCGTGTCTCGATATTGTGCAGCATACAGAAGCATGCTAGGGGGCTTCAGATGTTTCGCGCATAGACTGATGATACAGCGTATTAGTTGTAAATTGTGTAAGATTTCATTTGTAACGATGTGTGCTCAACCATATGCCGCTTTTCATAGTTATTACAAATATCTGTCACGAGCGCTGTCACAAATTATTTGCAGCGCGAGAAGTACATGCGTGAAAGAACGCGCAGGTATCGCGACCAAGCACTACTTGTGAAAGCCGCTGAACACGGGATGCAGCGTCACTGAAAGTAAAACTTGGGCAAAGTGTTTATACAAGGATACAAGGGTCTCTCAGCAACTCAACCAGAATGAATCGGATGTCGCAGGACTGCAAGGTGAAGACTGCGCCGGAATACTGATACGGGGACCAAGCCTACATTTTGTCCCATCCAATCGCGTTTGCTCTTTTGGCGAGTCAGAGGTAAGTTCAGAAAACTATCATTTGACAGTGCTCTCTTTGTACAGTGCAGGTTGCTTCGCACTACCGCTTTCATTGGTGCGTGGAAAGAGGAGTTGATTTTTAGAGTTCCGGGGGCAAAGGTTCATCACAGCGCCCCCCCCCACCCTACTAAGTCAATGTATGGGGCAGATTTTGCGCCCCCCCCCCCTCTTAGGTTATTAGCACCCCCCTCTGCGCACGCCTTTGTCCCTAAATACTTATACTGTGTTACTGATTGAATGGGGGAGCCATTGATATTGTAGGTAAACAAACTAGGATTAGTTTTCCGTGTTATATTTATGAGCACTCTTTTGATCAGCGCTTAATTCCATGTCCCACGCTGCGCACCAGCACTGAATGTTGCGTAGAGTTTGCTGTAATAGATTATGGTCTAATAGAGCAGGTTATGTTTTTAAACACAACACAATCATCCGCAAAAAGTTTAAAAGACACTGAGTCAGGGATTGCTTGTACTAAATCATTTACATATATTATGAATAATAGTGGCCCCAACACATTTCCCTGTCGCACAGCAGAACTAACATTCAGCATTCTAGATACACTCGTTTTAATTTCAACGAACTGCTCACTCACTCGAGAGAGACTCACTCGAACAATATTATTCGACCCTGTCCGCGGCTACGTTACCCCTCTCCCCGCACACTAATCTGGACTTACCGGCCATCAGGGCCTGGCAGGCAAAGAGGCAGCGCACGCTGCCGCCCGCGCACTCATTCCTCAGGCCTCTGCCTCGCCCACCGGTGACCCTTCTGATTCAGAAGAAAACTCTCCTCTCCTCACTTTTAAATATGTAAAAAACCATTATTGGGACTCCCACCACCGCTTTCCTGCGTCCTGCAAGGGTTCAAGAAGGCGGACGAGAGAATTCTCCGGCTATTCACTAATACGCTACTGTGCCCGGCAGAGCTCAAACAATTTGACTCTTCCTTTTTCGATCTCTGCCAGTATTGAGATGGCTGATACCTGCCACATGGTATGGGCATGCCAGCTCAATCCTTCTTTACCCGCCCAACCCGAACCCAACCCGAGAGGACTGAAAGGCGGCCCTGCTCGGCTGCTCCTCTCATACCTCTCTTAGTAATGCCTTGCTCTGCTCTGCTTTCCCCTCTCTTCGCTTTGCCCTCACCCGCTTCGCCAATTTCGCGGACGCTCGGCACGGCTGGAACTCAAACTTCAACAGCTTGATTGAAGCACTATGGCGTGCTAAACACTTTTAAGGTGTTGATGCTCTCCGAGAACGGTGCCACTTCGCTGATTGTGTCGAAGAATTGTCGTTGGACAACAGCGTCCCGCACCAATATTCCTTGTAGGTAATTCTAAGACACTGTGTGGGTGGGACAGCCAGTGTTGCTTGGTGCCAGAGGCAGAATGCATTTTCAAATGTATATGGCGGAATGCTGTAATAAAATAACGTTAACATTTACGGCATCATAAAATGGTCTGGTTTGGTAACTGACCAAGCGTTGTGAATATTTTTTATTGGAGTTGACGAAAGGGGTTATTGAAACTCGAAGTATGAGTGACCATTATCATCATCGTCAAGTACAGACACGCGCTGGTCCGAGCCACGCGCTGGCTCGGGCCAGCGCTCGTGCCAGCGCTCGTGGAGACACGCGTTGGCTCGAGCGCATGCGCTCGTGCGGCTCGGGCCAGCGCCTGCGCGCATTCGGCATTCGATTATTCCGAGCCGCGAGGCGTGGATCACAGCCCGAATGCTTCTTCAGGTACCCGTTGCCGACATGGGAGGGCCGACTGACGGCATCACTGACGACAACAAAGGTGGGTTCCACATTTTTCTTTCGTCTAATGCGATAAATGAGGCGACAGCGTTCATTGGTATAGCTTTTGCAGGCTGTCATAGCTCGTGGCACAGTAAATCGATTCCTCGTCTATTAGAGCAGTTGTCGCATTGGCACATCAGAGCTATCAGAACTGTTTGACGAGCTGAGCGTCACGTGAGTGCAATGAGTATGCACAGCACGATGGGTAGTTAGCGCTTTTATGGAATCGGCTGCGTACTTCATCATTTGTTTTGATCCCAGTTCAAAACACTTCGCAGAAAAATATGCGCGAAACGCGTTTCGTGGCAATTCGGAGCGATGCTATTGCTGCGGCTGATGACTTCATACCCTAAGCACTGATGTGTACAAGTTTCTTTGGTGTGTGTACGTTACGTTAGTGTGTGCGTTAGGTATTTTAACGTGTGATGTTTACATACCCTAATAATTAGCGCTGCTAAACATGGCGGCGCCTATGTCTCCCGCTTCAGCGCCAGTTATGGTGACGGCGTTTTCCCTTCCTTTATCAGAGTTATAAAAATAATGGTCCTAAAAGTTTCGGGCATCAAGACGCTTTGCTTGTGCTTGCTTTCGCGAGAATTAGAATAGGGTTTTGCGCTCACCGTTCGCGTTCTGCGCTCGCAGCACTACGGTGACTGGAAAGGCTCGCTACGATGAATAATTAGCGATGTGCGAATATATGAGTTTCAAATTCTAATCGAATAATACGTAATCGATTAATTTGATTCGACTTTCAAACAGCTAGTGTTCGAAGTTTAGAATCATTCGACCGGGCGAATCTAAAAAGCGACAAATGCTAATGGTGCGACTTGGTTAGGGTGGGGTAGGTAAATCAAACGCTGACGTCGTTACAGTAGGCCTTTCGTTGAAACTTTCACCGATATTCTGGTTCAAAAGCGAGCGCATGTTTTATTTCAAAGGAGATTGTCACTTCTGCACGTAAAAAAGAAATGAGAAAACTGTCAAACTTTAGAAACGAAGGCACGAAGATATTGCGTAGTTCTGTCGCGTATGCCACAAGCGCCGTAAAACTTCCCGACTTTGGCCCGCGCGAAACCGTCGTTGATTGGCTTTGTTCACGATGTGCAGTCGCCAATGCCGCACCGCACCACTAGTTCAGAAACTCCCACCGTTCCGGCGCGCAGTTAAAACGCTGCTGTGAACGAGCGCCCGAAGATTTTGGGGCCCGGAGCACTCATGACGATGAAGCACAACATGAAGCACAACCGCTGTTAGATGAGCCGTACTGTACAACCATAGGGGAAAAAAAAGCTAGCTACCGTACCACCCTCTGTAAGCCGTTAGGAGTATCGTTGCTGACTAGAATGGCGGCTTTTCTATCAACACGCCTGCGCGCCCATAAAAGCCGGGGTCTCCATCATAAAATTTGTCCATTTGTAGCGCGAAACGTTACTTATGAGCGCATCCACATTCCGAGATCGTTCGGTGACTCCGGCGTCTGTAGGGCTAACGATACATGTCCTAATAGAAACTACGAATGGTTGGTATGATGAATTGCATAGGCGTGAAGTTGTTTGGCACAATGCACCTGTTGGGGGCGCTTGTTTTTAGATATGTTAACATGATGTCGAGGGAAGCGCAATAATGTATTTGCAACAACGACCGACTACCTTAGAACGCGATACTATAAAGCGATGTTCAGTAATAAAGACGACACATGTACGTACAATCTCAACGGAAAAAGATTGACACAGGTGACTGGTTGCCGGAGCGGCCATATTGCGACACGCGACGCCGTTTTTTCTCGAGCACGCAGATATCGAGAGTGCCAAGCACATTGCATTTTCCAAAGCAGGGGTGGCTGGCAGAAAGCACTCCAACAAACAGCTTTTCGGGGCAACTGCGATAGAGACATATGGTTGCTCGCAGCTCCAGCGAAAAAAGCAAGTACGTAGCCACCTCTGCCGATAAGCAATGGTGGCTACGCATATGGACACGGGTGGGCCAACAGCAAGATGGGCTGCTTTCCGCCGGTCCATAGGCCACCCCTGCTTCGGAAAATGGAAAGTGCTTGGCAATCTCACTATCGGCGTGCTCGTCATCAACAGCGCCGCGTGTCGCGATTTTGTGGCTCCGGCCACCGGCCACTTCTGCTAAGCTTTTTTCGTTGAGACTCTACTTGTGTGAATATGGAGACGACGGAGCATGTTTTGACTCTGAAGACATCCACCAGGGGGGCTATTTTGTACGCGTTCTAGCATAGAACGGGGAGGAGGATCGAACAAAAGGACAAGCGGGAGCACACAGCCAATAGGCGAGCTGGGGAATTCAGGAATGTATCCAATGCATAAATAAATGTATAATTATTATACCTGAACATCAATATTCAGAGGCATTGTTTCTCGCAGCTTAAAGTTGAAGAGCTCGGCGACCTTAACAATTAACTTGTGTTAATGTCTTGACATAGCGCCAGGGGGTGTCGCAGTTTCACGAGGCGTTCGGTGGTGGCGCTGGCCACCACGATCCAGTGGTTCTAGTATTAGTGTACTTGTAAAATTCAAACGGCGCGACGATTGGAACCGTTATTCAGTTGTCGAAATGTCGCAGCACACGCACTTACGAGGTCCGCGCGTTCCCTACAATCAGAGAGAGTTGCTGCTCTCGTTTATGGAACAGCATCGAGAGTTGGCCGTACGAGCTAGCGAGTTTACGCACGAATTTACGGCAGCGGACAGGCGTCGGCTGTGGGGCGAGCTGTCCGACGCGCTGAAGAGCGAGGGCCCCGTCACCAAGTACGCCTCTTCAGTCATCACCTCAAACGCACCTTCTACCTCGGGGCTTCGTCGGGTTCGTTTCTGCAAAATGGCATGAACGAGAACGGAGACGCCATTTTCGTAAACTGTCCGCGCGGTAGAGAGATGCGCGGGAACGCCATTCCTCCGCTTTCGTTTGGATCCAACCCAAGTCATTTGCGGAGACTGTTCCAACACCTCCTCCCCGTTCTAAGCAAAACTTGTGGCTATTCTCACGTCTTGACCGTCACACTAGCCTCGACCAATCCCGTGTGGCTTCCCCTTGTCCTTTTGTTCGATCCTCCTCCCCGTTCTATGCTAGAACGCGTACAAAATAGCGCCCCAGGTGTACGTTCTGGCAGGAGCTAGGTGAAGCCCTGGGTTTTTAAGGCAGTCCGAGGAAGGTGAACATGACCTCGATAGAGGTCGAAACAGCACGGTGCGCAGATTGGTGGCAGAAATATAGAGAGAACGGAGGAAAGCAAAATAGCGTAAAAACCAAGGTTACTCGGCCGTAAAATGCAGAAATTTTATTTATTTATGCAGAAAATTTATTTGAAGATACATTTTTTTTCTGTGGGAGCTGATCGTTATTCCCGGTAGGCAAAGAATTATGTGCAATTTGAAATCGAGCTTGGTTGTTCACAGGTCACAGCGTCGTTATCAATACAACGCTCATAGCATCCAACTTTTAATCGATCTTGTCGACGTTTGCGTTGACGTGCATTAAACTAAGTCTTTGTGGGAAGCGCACTGCCACGTCCCGCAAACGTGTGGTTGCGTTTAACGTGCAACGGCTATTATCAATCCATTTATCAGAAGCAGGAAGAACAAAGGAAAAGCGCGCTAAATGTCCGAACAGTTCCTTAAACCGACGTCCCCAAACCGGGTGTCGCAGGTTGCTGTAATTCGACAACGCGTTTGCGGGAGATAATTAATCTCCCGCAATCACATGTCTGAGAATACGCTGATGCGATCGTATAGAAATTCCTGCAATATTACATTCTGGCACCACCGTCTATGCGAGTTTACGAAAGCGTGTCATGGCACCATCGAAAAATGCATCCACAGTTGCCGTATAAAGACAGTCAGATTATATACTGTATACCGGTCCGCGATAATTGTTGGCTGGCTTTGGTCAAGGCTTAAACGAAGACGAAGATTTCATTCAGCAAATAAAACTTCCTGAAAATAACACATTTTGAAAGGTATTTAGTCACTTCTAAATCATCTATTATTGAAGTTGAACACACACGGACACGCACGCACACACAATCGCGCACACGCGCGCGCTTTGTTTTTCGCCAATCTCGCGCCTTTCAGCGCAGCACGTACGTTCAGCCAACACGCATATTTAGATCAGCATCTAGCGTCTAGTTTTACTGGTAATTCTGCATCAAACTGTGTGGGTCCAACGACGAGCCAAGCCGTTGTTGGACCCTTAGCTTGGTGCCAGTATTTGTCGCACACATCGAATAAATTTATG